>NW_028261390.1:31843262-32010762 GCF_051295495.1 Thamnophis sirtalis | reverse complement strand
ATGAAAAATATGATTCCAAATCAAATATTGTACTATACTCAAATATTAAGTGTTGGATTTATTGATCTTCTACAGCTTTTGATTTAATATCACATGATGAATTATGGCAAAACTACTGAATTTTACACTTGACTTCTATCTGCTTCTTTAATTTTTAAGATCTATGAAACACATATCTTTAAGTCCAATGCAATCAGAGAAGGTCTAGCATTCAGAGCAGAATTGCATTTTCACATTACTGTCCTGTAACTATTACATTTGTTCTATTGTCTCACATTAGATTGTTTAAATTATCTTAACATGATTCTCATATAGTCAATTAGACCAAATTAACTGCTTCAACCTTTCTATTAAATTCCAGTGTTCAGTATCATGAATGTATATTTTATATACAATACTTAGTGCACAAAGGGCTGCAGCTATCATTTATTTTTGTTTGATTGTTTGTTTTAGTGTACAGGTGTTCAATTTATATTTGTAGCAATCAAAGTTTGCATCTTGAACTCAACTATATAAATCACAGAGAGGTCTTTATTTAAAAAAATACATACCTGGATCAACTCAATCAAAGTGTTTAAGTGTTAAGATCTCTCATTTCATCTAGAAATGACTTATCACATTAATATGGAATTAAATAGCATTTGATCTACCGACCCTCCCCAGTAATAAGCCCGCCCCTAATTTTTTTGGGGGTGGGATTAATATTACCCCTACTCCAAAAATAAGCCTGGAAGGATGGGCATGGCCAGCACAAGTGGTGGTGCGAGCACGCATGGGCGCAACTGTCCGGCTGCAGCTGACTCCTTGGGACAGTGCAAATACTGCTTTTGCCCTTCTCTTTCTGGGCGCAGTGCTTCTGCTTGTTGGGCTGCTTCCCCAAAGCCAGCAGCTACGCAGCCAGCTGCTTTGCTTTTCCCCTTTTTTTGGGAGGCTCATGGAAGGCTTTTTGGCAAGTGGGAGAAAAATGGAGAAGGAAAGGGATTTTCTTGCCTGTCATCCATTCCTCAAGCTCAGCACAGACTGAAGGTTCAGAATGGAGGCTTAGAATGGAGACTGGCCTGTTGAATCTCAAAAAAGGTAAGATCAACTCAAAAATAAACCCAAATGCTTATTTTCAAGTCTAAAAGAAAATAAGACTTGGTTTTATTTTCTAAGACACATGGTAATCAATGAGTAAGATATTTTTGAAAATTAGATGGCTGAAATTAATATTTTTATTAACAGGATTTAACTCGCATGCTTATATAAAATAAATTTTCTTCCTTTTGCAAGTGTATGATAGAAAAGAAATATAACTTTGTTAAGTACTCTAACTAACCACTGTGATTCATAGTCAGAATAAAGTATAATTCAAAATTCTTCACAGGTCATTAATTTAATTAGAGCACAACAAGAGTACCAGTCTATTTGGGTGAACAGATTTATAGTAAATACTGAAATTTAAATACTGAAATTATTTTCTATGTTGAAATGTTGTAGAATGGTGATGTTATTAATATGCTTTTGTTTGATTCATTCTGCTTTTTCCAGGAAGATATAAGAAGTTACCAATATTTTGAGATGTTATGGCTGTATATTTTTTAGAGTATATATCTCTTTTTTGACAGGATAGCAAGGTGAGATCAACTGATTTTATACTGCACACCTTGTATGTGACTTATATAATGAAATATGCTTTTAAGTTTCTTGTGAATGTATATGATACTTGCTAGATATTAGAATTATCACTAACAATTTTTGAAAATGTTCGTATTTTCTATTGCTATTTATGTCTGTATAGTACATTTATTTATTTTGGAAGTTTATATACTTCCAAATTTGATTTGATTTTGAAAAATAATAAAAGGTGAAACAAGTTAGTTAGTTGAATACATACTTGATAAAATGTTGAGGCAGACATTCCTGGTGCTTGACAGAATCTGTCAGAAAGGCTATGAAGATTATTGAAATCTACTCGCCATGATACTCTGCTTTTCAGCCATGTAGGAATATATGGCATAGTGAGAAGAGATTTCAAAATATCTCTGGAAACAACAAGAACTTAAATTAATCTTTCATTCCAGCACACAAGAAAACAAAATCCCAACAGTAAACAAGTAGCTATGCAAAGGTTGTTCCAGGGTTCCTTAAAATGGCCCATGTTACTTGCATAAAGGATTCTTGGAACAGATAGAACAGAATGACAGAATTGGAAGAGAGTGTCTTTCTAGTCCAACCCTCTGTTCAGCCAATACCATTTCAGACAAATGGGGGTCCAATCTCTTCTGAAAAACTTCCAGTGTTGGAGAATTTATAACTTCTGGAGGTAAGTTGTTCCACTGATTAATTGTTCTAACCGTCAGGACATTTCTCTTTAGTTTCAGGCTGCTTCTCTCCTTCATTAGTTTTAATCCATTGCTTCTTGTCCTGCCTTCAGGTGCTTTGGAGAATAGCTTGATTCCTCTTCTTTGTGACTCCTGAGATATTGGAACACCACTATTATGTCATGCCTAAATCTTGTTTTCCTTAAATTAGACATACTCAATTCCAAAGACCATTCTTTATATGTTTTAGCCTCCTATGTCCTAATCATCATTGTTTCTGTTCTCTTTCTAGAGTCTCATTATCGTTTTTACATCATGGTAACCAAAACAGAATACACCATTCCAAGTGTGGCCTTACTAAGGCGTTATAAAATGATATTAACACATGATCTTGATTCTATCCCTCTGTTAAGGTAGCTTAGAACTGTGTTGACTTTTTTGGCAGCTACAGTACTCTGCTGGCTTATATTTAAGTGATTGTCCACTAGGATTTCAAAATCCATTTCATAGTTACTACTATTCAGCCAGGTGCCACTTATACTATACCTGTGCATTTGGTTTTTCTTGCCTAAATGTGGTACCTTCCTTTTTACCATTGAATTTATTTTTGTTAAATAGCACCCATAGCAATAGCAATAGCAGTTAGACTTATATACCACTTCATAGGGCTTTCAGCCCTCTCTAAGCGGTTTACAGAGTCAGCATATTGACCCCAACAACAATCTGGGTCCTCATTTTACCCACCTCAGAAGGATGGAAGGCTGAGTCAACCCTAAGCTGGTGAGATTTGAACAGCTGAACTGCAGAACTACAGTCAGCTGAAGTAGCCTGCAATGCTGCATTTAATCACTGCACCACCCAATGTTCAAGATCATTCTGTATCTTAAATCTGTCTTCTGGAACGTTGGCTATTCCTGCCAACTTAGTGTTGTCTGAAAATTTGATGAGTTTCCCATATATTCCCTTATCCAAATCATTGATGAAGAGTACTGGGCCTAAAACAGAGCTTTGTGGTACCCCACTGCATACTTTTCTTCATGTACATGCGGTTCCATTGAGGACTACACATTGAGTGCCCTTGACCAGGCAGTTATGAATCTATCTCGTGGTGATGCTGTCTAACCTCCATTTTCTATCTTATCAAGTAGTAGGTTGTGGTCTACTTTATCAAATGCTTTACTGAAGCCCAAAAAAATTATATCCACAGCATTTCTCTGGTCCACTTATTTTGTCACTTTGTCAAAGAATGTAATAAGATTTATCTGGCATGAACTGTTTTTGACAAACTCATGTTGGCTTTTCGTTATTTGCTTCTAGGTGTTTGATTCATTGTTTGATTATCTTTTCCAGAATCTTCCCAGGTATTGAAGTCAGGATGAAAGGTCTGCTGTTTCCTGGATCCCCCCCTCTTTTGACAATGGGAACTACATCGTTTGTCCTTTTGTAAAAACAAATGCAAAGAATGGGTTAAGCAGTTCTGCTTTCTTCCTGTTGCTTGTCAACTTCTTGTCACTGTCTCTCATTAATGGACCAATCATTTCCTTCACTTTTTCTTGTTTTTTACATATGTTCTTATTTTTTATATGATAGGGGATAAAATAGGATATATCTTGCAAAAACTGGAAAGGAGGCATTTGTTGGGGGACAGAATAGTGAATTCTATATGATCCTTATCGATACAACTTTATAACGCTATGGAAGTAAACACAATTATTACAATTCAGCTAGTTTCCGATCTCAGTCCCAACCAAAAAGCATCCAGATAGTTGAAGCCTGCCACTGTGTTTTTATTTTGCTTTGTTCTGTTTAATTCTTCCTTTCTCTTCCCCATCCCCTTGCTCTCTCTATATAAACAAAATTATATTTGGAACTTTACCTCATACTAAATGGCGAAACATCAGAGTTCTGAAGAACCATGGTGTGCAGACTAGGACAGAATCAAGAAACAATAACCAATTTCAAATGCAAGTTCTCATGTAAAATAGGATATAGATAAAATTCTAACATGAACTTGGCAGCCGATGCACCATGTTTTTGACAACTGCCAGCAAAAGGGATTTGAAATTGCTACTCTTACTAATGCTACTGTTTGAAAATCATGAATATATTTCATTTCTTAAATTCCTAAAGTTTTGCTAAGAAGTCTGAAATATAATAAATATGTTTAGAGTTCAAATTTTCTCTTTTCATTTGCCAACATCTGTCACAACTTTTCTAAGTAGAAATGGAGGGGGAGCAATAAAATGAAACAAAAGAGTTTCAAACAGCAGAAATACTCCCCCACTCACATTAGAGAAATTACTTTTATAAGAGAATAAATGGAGGTGGTAGAAAAAAGAGTAACATACTTATGACTTTACAGATGGCTGTTTTTCTTAATTATATAGATAACAGTTTAGAATTCCCTAATTGGTCATGCTTCACAAGTAATAGCAGTTTTCCAAGATAAACAAATGTTCATATTTTTCATACTTAATCAGAAAGTTTATGTGCAAAAAAAATGGCCACATGTATCATCTATTCTAAGCCGTCTATATTATTTTGCAATAAACTACCATCTGTAGTTTTATTTTACTGAATCTCTGGGATGACCACAGAATTTGATTATATGGCAGATGGCTTTTGGTGGATAAATTTTATTTTTCTCCCTCAAAAAAGAAGAAAAATGGCTGATACAAATTATTATTTTCATTCGTTCATTCATTACTTCCCTAAAGTAAATTTCTTTGAGCAAATGTCTATTGGTATGCACATGACTACTCACACCTTTCTTGACTTTGGCAATAGCATGCATTCTGAATGCAAGAACATCATTTGTGGGCAGCATACAAAATGTTCAGACTTTGCTTGATCTGTTGGAAGCTTCTCCAGAGAGATATAAACTTAATATTTCACTATCATAATCTCGGCAATTATTTGTTAAGTATCAGTCTAGAAGAAGGAGAGAGTGCACTATGTCTGCCTTCTGTCATTTTTATGAGATTTCAAATTTTCATAAGGTTTTATATATGAAAATAAATAAAATTCTGTAGTTGAGATTACAGTTTTCCTCTTTTGATTAAAAGAAGACAACTTTTGATACTCTAAAAAGAAAGTCATTTTGTTATAGTATCCAACAAATTATAACTCTCTGCCATTTTTTCTAATAATTTATGAATTACATTTAAAACCAAATTCTAGTATTCCAAGTGGCAGGGATAGCTAAAAAGTGCTCTCCCATCAAATAATTCATAACAGCTTTCAGTTGGAATGCCTGCCAACCACATGATAGAATTACTCAGAAAAAAGGGTGAAAATTCTTGGACTTGAAATCTGCACATTTGGAGTACGGCTTGAAGTAGCTTCAGCTTTCTTTTTTATTTTTTAATCATATTTCCATTGCTTATTATGCAATTACTGTAATTACATAACAAATTACCTTAAATTACTGTATGTTCTGTTCCAAAGGTGCTTTTCCAAGAGGCAAATGGACTTTCTTTGCTTTTTCTTAAAGACATTATCATCAAATAAACTTCTTCAGTTCTGATCAATCAGAACAAGAATGTACAATTATTGAAGAAAAAACATTAAAACTATGGACAGAACCAATTATGTTGAAACTAGAACACGCTTGATGTCCCCAATTCGGGTCTGAGTTTGGTGCCGAAGCCAATGATGGATGCCAGACACAAGGTGCAGGTTTTCTGATTTCTTTTATTGGAGTACTCCAAGAAAAAGGGTTCCTGGTCAAAAGGCCAAGAACCAAGAACAAAGGTTTAAGTGATCTTTATACATTTTCACTAAAGGATAAGGCAGGACAAGGTGAAATAATGAGAAATATAGTCTAATAAACATTTTAGCAATAATTCTACAATTTGTTCTATTGGTCTATAGCTGTCCCATTCCTAAACCTTGGCTAATGAATGTTTCAGGAGTTATCCAATAGACATTTCATTTGCTGCCAGCCATCTCTATTCCTAACTTTTAGCTGAGGTCTGCAAATTATCTAATTTTTGTTACTTTTATCAACTTTCTAACTACCCATAATTGCTACAAGCTTTACACATGCATATTTCCTGTTGATAAGCATTCTTTGTTCTTGCCAGGCAGACACCCCCCCCCCAATTACAATCTTCCTAATTTACTTTCAAGTGTGTGCCATGACCTTGCTTTAGCAGCCAACCCATCACACTAATGCTGAAAAACTATACTGTCTTCAAAAAGGTTGCTTTTTATTTGGAACAGTTAGGAATATTCACTATAGTTTTGCCTCTCCTCTATATAAGAAATAACATATACAGCTTGTATCCCAGGTAAAATATTTAAGAGGAAATTTGAGGAAGAAGACCCTTTTCCTTTTAATTTAAATTTCCTTGGAAAGTATCGTGCAATGTGAGTGGGCTCAATCTCTTCCATAAAGAAATCAGCTATGGCAAAACAATATAAAAATGATCTGTGGCTTAATCTCTGCTTTGAGTATGTCCAGCTCCATATGGTAAATCACGCTAAGACAGAATTCCTACAAAAAAAAAAAAACCCCTAAAGGCAGTATTACTTAATGCCAAATGACAAACATGTCACAGAAAACAAGTACGTCGTAGCTGCACCAGTCCTGTGGAACGATCTACCCACAGAGATCCGGACCTTTACCACTCTCCCGGCCTTCTGCAAAGCGATTAAGACCTGGCTGTTCCGGCAGGCCTGGGGCTGTTGATTAATATCCAGCCCCACTTGACTGAATGAATGATGTATTAATTTTAAATATTGTATTTTTTAATTTTTTTAAATGCTTTTATTTTGCTGTGAGCCGCCCAGAGTCCCAATGGGAGTGGGCGGCATACAAATTTTATTAAACTCAAACTCAAACTAAGATCCATTCCAAAAACAATTACCCTTATCATAAATCATTTTCTAAAAAATAACTGGAGAATAGTTGGCTACTCTCACTACTTCGCACTCAAATCCTGTTTTTCCTCTTGTTTCTCATTTCAAAATTTTGATAAAGGGGGGACAAAAAAAAATAACACGTTCAATATTTGGGTTGATGAAGTGTTTGCATTTATGCTGTCCTCTGAAGTATTTAATTATTCATAAGACTTGGGTTAAATCCAAATTTTTGGACATCACTGTTTTTTCTGAACCCAACTGAATTTGACTTTAAATTTGGCTAATGTATTTCACAATCTTAATTTATATTATCCCTTAAGTTTTAACAATATTTTGTAGTAAATAACTACAGTAGATTAAGATAAAATTAATCATTTTTTTTCAAAGGGAACTTAATTTTGGTATTTACAGTGAGTAGTGCTAATGTTACTTGTGTATACTATTAGTCTTGCATTGAATTTCCACTGATGATATTATAATTGTGCAGAATCTATAGGTGCTTTGTGACTCGACAAAAAGGAATTAAAATACATAAAATAAACATAATAATTTGAAGTAGAAAAACTAGGTTTGTCTCAAAATTAATCTTCTGATTTTATTTCACTATAAATTTTCCTTGAAAAAATAGCTTTAATGTTTCTCTCCTTGTCTGAAACAATTTTGGACATGTTTACATAAGCAAATTTCTCTTTTCCAACTGGCTACTAATTGCAACTACACTGGAAAAGGTAATATTAGTAGAATTATTTCATGTATTATTACTACATGGTATATCATGATTTCAAAAATTTCTGACATTGTATTATATTACTTTGTAATGTCTAGATCTGTATTTTTATATCTATTTATTACTAAGGAATCTTACAGTTGAAGTACTCCATTGGGGGGAATCCAAATACCAAACTGTTGCATCTACTAGGGAAAAGGGATGAGTCTGAGAAAAGTTGTTGCACACTTTTACTGCAAGTTCACACACTTTTCTACATGTTTTTTTAAACTTCAAAGATATACAAAATCAGAATTAAATGCCAAAGATGTATGTATTTATTATGTCACTATATTAGTATATACATGGGGAGATACATGCTGTAGAAAAACCTTTATACAGGATCAGTGGTGGTATTCAGCCAACTCTATCTGGTTCAGGTGAACCGGTAGCAGTGGCGGTGGTTAGAGGCTCCGCCCACCTGCCCAATGTCATTACATCCCATTTTTTATGCTCTACGCATACACGGAAGGTTGAATGTGCGCTCACATTGGCGAACTGGTAGTGAATACTGGTGAATACCACCCCTGCACAGGATAGGAGGAGAGACACTGAACAGAACATGGTTAAATAGACTGGCTATACATGGCCAAGGAATAAGCCAAGTGTATGGTGTATACTCTTTTCTCAAAGTATATATTGAACATGTATTGAAGAATACTGGAGTGGAAAAATACTGTATATTTTTCTATAGCTTGTATTATGCTGGAGATAGTATCTGATAGATGAAAATGTAATCTTAAGAGCTAATCAACTAAATAACGCTAAAGAAAATAACAAATAAATATCCTGCAGATTAAGAGATGGTAGAAGAGCAATGAAAGTTTTGGAAAAGTTTTCCAGAAGTTGTGATGTATCTATACCTATACCTCAGAAGCATTCAGGAATGGTCTTTTCAGTGATACTCTATGAAAAGAATGGTCTTTTCAGTGATACTCTATTAAAAGAAAAATTGGGAATTGAGGAAACAGGATACAAAGAGTATTGACCATTGGACAATACTCCTGTGAATACCATGGATAGCTAAGAAAGAAAATCATTGAAATCAATCAAATGTTCTCATTCAAAGGACAAATGACCAGGCTCAAATTGTCATATTATGGACTCATTACAGAAAGAGAAGAAAGATAATGCCAGCAGCAAGGTGAAAAGACTCAATTATAGCAGCAATTGGTAGACATGAAGAACTGGCGTAGGGTCAGATCATTCTGGAGAAAATCTATATGGCTGCTAAGAGTTGATGCCATATAATCAATCAATCAACTAGCTTTTAGAACTGAATCTCTGGCATGCCATTCAATTGCTTAGAGGTCTAGAAAAAGTAGTGTATGTCTAATGTATGAGACTGTTATTTCCTACAAGAAAATAAAAATATATTCTAAACATTATCACAGAAATAAACATATTGCAGCTCAGACCAGGTTATCCAAGCTGAGATATTGGAAACTAACTGTGTTGCTTTAATACACATGTCCACAATTAGTTCTTAAGTGACTTAGATTGCATTTGAAATTAATGATCATTGTATCTAAAATTTTGAGTAGTCTTTGATGGGGGAGATAGGGTTGCCCAGGACCATCAGATAAGAGTCCTACGGGATTGGGCGGCATACAAATTTATTAAATTACTATTACTATTACTAATTTCCTTGTACTGGCTTCTGATGGATGTGAGACAGCTAGAAGAAATTGTTCATATTTGTCTTTACATTACCAGCTAATTAACATGTTTTCTCCTCTTGCTCATCCTTCAATGACCAATTCAGCAAATATTCAAACTCTCTCTCTCCCATCCTCTTAATCTTTTTCTCTCACCCCTTTTGGCTCTAGTTAGGAATGTTGTGTCAGTTATTTCAAATGCTTCCTTGTAAAATCATAGAGACTAAGTTAAAACCCAATGTGTATTATGCACTGGTTCATGTTACAGCATAATCTAGTGAAAAACGAAAAATATCTTAATGGGAAGAAAGTGATTTGGAATGTATGGGGAAAAATTAAGAAAATAATGATACAAGAAGTTTCTCAAAAAATAAACTATTTAACACAAAAGCAAGGATTTGTTAGAAAAGAAGATAAGATATCAATCTATATTTAAAACATGCTATGTTCTTTGTACCTGAGAATATTTGGCTCATTAATATGTTTAAAATAAAGCTGATTTTTTTTTAAAAAAAGAAAACCATTGCCCTGCAATTTACACTGTAGTAATAGAAAAAAAATGGATCATATTGAGATTGTTAGGAGTCCTGAACTCTGACTTAAAATATATTTGTGGGCACATATTGTAGTTTGATTTTGTTTCACAGCAGTTAAATGTGACTAAAGATGGAGGACTTTGCTATGAGTCCTTTGCAGTACCCTGGTGCAGTACTCTCACTCTGATGATTAGAATGTTAGATCTATTGTCTGAAAACTGAATATTTTGCATAACATTTTGCCAATTAAGTTGTCAATATTTATCATTTAGTTCTTCTTGGGTAGAATTCCATACTGGTAAATGGGTGACATCCTGCCATGTTAGATATCTTTTTTCGCCTGTTGAACCTGGAAAAGTTAATAGCATGCATGCTGATGTATTTCTTGCCATTTGTAGAATACACCTGTTCTTTTCATAGGTCATGAATGAGTGGCCCCTTAATAGTTGAAGCAGGAAGTAATCAATATCTCACTTTAAAAATGGTTAAGAATGCATTCTTGAATGAAATAATGGTATTTTTAAAAGGCTTCCCCTTAGTAGTTGAGAATGTGATAGGAAGCAGATTAACTGAACTATTTTCAATCCCAGATTTGACCATAGGACACTGATCATGCTGGTTGATTACATTTATTGGGATTTAGATGAGAATATTATTACTCATTTTTATCTTTGATACTCTCAACAATATATACTTTGGGATTATCAGTGGAAGTTATGGCCCTATGCTTCAAAGAGTTATCTGCTTTCTCAATGGGCAATCAAAATGATCAGTTGACACAAATTCAGCAGACCATGGGTTAACTGACTTTACAGATCCCATGCTATGACCTTTTCTTTGGTTCTGAGTAAGCGGAATTTCACTTATAAAGACATGTAATTTGGCACAGCAGTGCCTTTTTAAGTTAAAATTAAATTGCCTAATATATCAGAAAAAATGTTTATAATGCCCCATTATTTGGATTTCTGGAGGTGGAAATGTATTTTTCTGTGATGGCCCCTAAATTATGCAAAAGTGTTCTGTGGGAAATTACATTTGCTCTGATTTTGTTAGCATTCCAAAATCAGGTTAAAATGGAGAATCTTTGGAAGTTTTTTAACTAGTTGAATATGTCATGGGGAATTTCAACTTGCTGTGATCTTGTTAGCATTCTAGAAGCATGCCATCTTGCTTGACCTGCTAAAGAAATCAAAGAGATAAAATGATTATCTGCTGAAAGGGAGCTTTCAGTTTTAGGCAGGGTGGGAGATTATCACTATCCAGGTGAATGGAACAAAAAAACGACAGAGAAACTATGTCCCCTCCCCTACTTTTCCTTCATTATATTTTCAAGCATGCTCTTCAGAGTTAATTGAAGATATTTCTGTCTTATGAAGCTTGAAGGAAAAATGTATTATTCAGAAGCACCAGTCCTCTGATGAAAAGCTTGTTACTATTTTAGCAACAGAGACATTTCACAGAATAAGCTAATTTATCTGTGCAATATATATGTTTTGGGAAAAAATTCTATCCAGTATATACATACATACATACATACATACATACATACATACATACATACATACATATATGTTGTGACTCAGCAGCAGTCTTCTGTGAGTCTTTTCGGAATGCAAGATTAACGATGCAGCTGGGGCTCGTTAGTGGAGTTTTGGAGATAAAAGGACGGATGGTGCCATGCCCTAGTTGCAGGAGTCAATGTACCTTGATCCTTGATCGTGGTTTCTTTGATGTACACTTGGAAAAGTGATTTGACTTCTGTAACCCTGATTCGTAGAGACTTTGGAAGAAGTGCTTTGCTTTCGTTTGGTTCACCTTGTGTTGCCGTAAGAGAGATTTGTTTTGTATTCTGTTATCTGGTCAGAGACTGTATTTATGTTATTTTTCGGCTCGAAGCCAGTCTGAGCCGAGAACTGATAAAGAAAGTTCCTTTTAAGTTTGTTTGCCTGCCGTTTGTTAACAAGCGGAGAAGGGAGGACAGAACAGATTGACTCCTGCCGGACAAGCCTTCATTTCCGTAATTATGGAACAATTAATGGCTGAAAATAAACAAATGGCACAACAAATCGCAATGTTGTCGGACTAAATTACGCAGTTGCAGAGAGATGTAAGACCACCCTGCAGCCAAGGAGGAAGTGCCCAGTAGCCATGCCAGATAAATATGATGGGAGTCTGGCCATGTTTGCCGCGTTTCTGGGACAATGCTAGCTGTTCCTGAGTTTGAGAGCGGAGGACGTTTCCACTGACCAGGCAAAGGTGGGATTTCTGATTAGTTTGCTCTCAGGCACAGCTGCCCAGTGGGCCACACGACGTTGCTCAGTCAGTCTAGCCCCTTGTTGGATGACTTCCAAGGTTTCTGTCAACATTTTCGGATGATGTTTGAGGATTCCATCAAGGGGGAAACAGCAACTAGGCGACTGAAGGCATTAAGGCAGGGTCGTGGATCTTTGCAGGAGTATGTAAGCGAATTCCAGCTGCTGAGTCAGGACTCAGCATGGAATGAACCAGCACTTATGGACACGTTCCAGGATGGATTATCTGAGGCCTTGCAGGATAAACTGGTGAGGGTGGACAGGCAACTGACGTTCGACGCGTTGGTCCACCTGTGCCTCCGGATAGATGCCCGGCTGCAGAGGCAAAGGCCTCGCCGTGTATTGCAGGAGACCACTAGCATGCCGGTTCAGCAAGGGACTGCAGTGGACTGGGAGGAGCCCATGGAGTTGGGTGCTGTCAGACCTCGAGTGTCACGGAAAGAGATGGACAGACAACGTGCTGAGGGATTGTGCTTCTACTGTGGGGATCTTGGACACCTGGCAGGGAGCTGCCACAAGAAGAGCAGAAGGGTTGCGCGGACTGCAGCCATCCCTCAGCAATGCACTATCATGTCAGACAACCAGCACGTTGGTGCGGCCATGATACCCCGTTCGCACAAGATAGCGTGCGTTTGTAGGGTGTGGAGTCCCAGGGCGAAGGCCCTGCTGAGTAAAGTAGAGAACTCTGACCCTGTGAACTCGCTTCCACCTCAGACTGTTATACCCATTGCATCCGGCGCTGCCGTTTGTCATCCGGTGAGCATGCAGTCTCTGATACGGGATGCGCAGCGTGGTGACGACTGGGTGGAGTGACAAAAGGCAGAAGTGGGGCCGGCGTCCCCATGGACTTTGAAAGAGGATCTTTTGAAGTGTCTGGGCCGGCTCTATGTTCCTGCAGGGCACATCCGTCGATGGGTGCTTGCGCAGATTCATTGCGCGTCTGCGTCTAGACGTTGGGGATTTGTTCAGATGTTGCGCCTGGCCTCCTGTCAATTTTGGTGGCCCCATCTGAAAAATGACATCCGGAGGTCCGTGAAGTCACGTGCCCAGTGCCATTGGGCCAGGTCTACAAGGAGAACTCCGGCGAGATTCCAGCCTTTGTCGACTCCGGGCCCCGTAGCACTGGACTTTGTCTCTTGGTGTTTCCCGCCAAGGCCAACAGTCCAGCATTCCATCCTGATGATGCCTTTTGAAGTTATCTCACACCTGACATTTGGGGGAAATATGATTGGACTGTGCACGGGGATGCCAAGGGGAGGGAATGAATTATACATTATATTATTAGCTTTCGCACCTAATTAACCAGACTCAGCTTAGCTTTGCAACTGTTCATTTATAATTAGTAAAAGTACACTTGATTTCAATACAAATGGAGTCCAGTGGTTTTCTTTCCTGATTACTGAATGAAGTGATGCTGACAATAAGCTGAGTCTCATTTTTCACCCATCCCGGAGCTAAAACCTACCGAGTGAGGTGCCCTCACAAGAAGTGACTAGGAGGAAGAGGAGGGAGCAACGGCGGGACCATCTTTAACCGAAAGACTGGCCGGACTAAGAGTGGAAGAGCCTGCCATTCGTCCCAGATGGACTTTGGGTGTGGGACAAAAAGAGGAGCCTGAGGAATTGGATGCTGGAGAAGGAGACCAAAGAAAAAAATAGCCGATTGAGGTGATTCTGGGGAAGAGAACTACAAGCTTTCCCACGCCATGAGACTCCTCAAAGAAGCTTGGACTGAACACAGAAGTCGTGAGAGAGCAGTGGAAAGGGAGCTGGCTGAAGAAGTTGAGCAAAGGTACTCGATGCATAGTTTAAGGGAGGGTGAAGAAGCTGATGGGTGCAAGAAAACCCAGAACCAGCCTCCCCCCCTCCAGCTAGAGTCACTCAAAGAGCAGGGAGGGTCCCTAGGCGACGCCGAATGGCAAACGTCCCTCCCTTAACCGTAAAATATGATGGAGACCCTAAAACTCTTGGGCTTTTTATAATTCAGGTCTGGAATTATATGGAAATCTATGGACCTGATTTAGAGACAGATGAAATGAAAGTGAGGGTGGTGTTGATGTCCTTAGAGAAGAAGGCAGCCGAATGGATGGTCGGCCTACACAAATGCAATTCCCCTCTCCTGAGGAATTTTAATTACTTTTTAATTATTTTTTTATTTTTATGCCGCCCTTCTCCAGGAGGGACTCAGGGCGGCGAACAACTCAAAGGGGAAAGGGAACATAAACAACAGTACACATAATTAAAATACACGAAAATCACACAGCCATACCAGTCAAGAGGGGAGGGGAACTCATCAACCCCAGGCCTGCCGGCACAGCCAGGTTTTGACGGCTTTCCGGAAGGCCTGGAGAGAGGTGAGGGTCCGGATCTCCGTGGGGAGTTCATTCCAAGGGCCGGAGCTGCTACAGAGAAGGCCCTCCCCCGGGTAGTAGCCAGATGGCATTGGGTGGTGGATGGAACCCGGAGGAGGCCGACCCTGTGAGATCTGACGGGTCTTTGGGAGGTAATTGGCAGCAGGCGGTCTCTCAAGTACCCAGGTCCAATACCATGAAGGGCTTTATAAGTTACGACTAGCACTTTGAAGCATATCCGGAGACCGATCGGTAGCCAGTGCAGCTTGCGGAGGATAGGTGTAACGTGGGTGTACCGATGTGCACCCACAATCGCTCGCGCGGCTGCATTCTGGATGAGTTGAAGTCTCCGAATACTCTTCAAAGGCTGCCCCATGTAGAGCGCATTGCAGTAGTCCAGTCTTGAGGTCACGAGGGCGTGAGTGACTGTTGCGAGTGCCTCCCGGTTCAGGTAGGGGCGCAACTGGTGCACCAGGTGAACCTGGGCAAATGTCCCCCTGGTCACAGCCAACAGGTGATGTTCTAAAGTCAGCTGTGGATCCAGGAGGACTCCCAAGTCCTCCTGGATCCACAGCCATGGCAGCCATGAGGAGGAGGTTTGATGACCCATTGACCGAGAGACCCAGGCGCCTAAAATTTATGGCTCTGAAGAAGGGAAATAAATCTGTGCCAGATTATATCCAGGAATTTCAAGAGTTGTCAGCTTATATGAAGGGGTGGTCGGAAGAGGCTTTGCTGGATCAGTTTGCTGAGGGATTGAATGAAAAAATATACCAACAGTGCATAAACAGATGCCTTCCCCGCCATGTAACTGCTTGGTATGAGCAGACATTGAGTTGGATTTAGCCAGGTTTCAATGCATGAAGGAGGGAGATGTGGAGAAATCACCCCCAGCAGCCCCCAAAAAAACCCTCCGCCCCAGGAGTGAGGGAAAAGGTGGTTTCACAGGCAAAGCCAAGCCTTTCACTTTTTTCCGCTGTGGGAAGGAAGGCCATCGTGCCGTGAATTGCCGCGTGAAATTGGCTCAGACTGCCCACCCCTCCCCCGAAGAGAGGGAAGAGCAATGAAGGCAAGAAGAGGGAAGCTGCATTCGCCACTGAAAATGTTCCCCAGCATCTCCAGCCGGAGGAGGAGGGAGGCATCAGCCCCAGATCGTCTGACGAATTGGATGAGGAGGAGTCTCATCGCTGGGTAAGTTCCAGAAAGGGCCCCATGCTTATCCCAATTGAAATGAGAGTGCCATCTTCTGGCACGACTGAGAAACTTTTAGCTCTCCTTGATTCTGGCTGTTCTCGCTGTATGATAAGTCCTGAAATGGTGGAGAAACTTGACTTAAAATTGAGGACTTTGAAAACCCCTATTGTTTTTTGCCAAATTGATGGTTCTATTGCAGGAGGTGGCCCTGCTCATTTTTCTACTGAGCCCATAGAGATGAAAATGGGGACCCATCAGGAGTTAATAACTTTTATTGTGGCACCTGGCATGGACCGGCCCCTTATTTTGGGACTCCCCTGGCTTCGTAAATGGAACCCTCGCATTAACTGGAGAAAGGGTTGGTTACGTATTTGAACAAACATACCCCCTGAATGAGAGGTTGAGACTCCAGATTCTGCTGCTACTAGTCCTACATTGGCAGCCAGGGGGCAGGAGAGAATCGAAGGGGAGGAGAGGATACAAAAAAACCTGGGATCTTAGAGGAGTTTTCAGTGAAAAATCTTCTGATAAACTACCCCCCCCCACAGGCCCACTGATTGCACCATTGATATTTTCCCTGGGGTGAAGCTTCCAATGGGGCTTGTGAGAGGACTAATTCTGTACTAGAACAATATTTACGTTGTTTCATCAACTACCAGCAAGATGATTGGGTGGATTTGTTGCCGCATGCGGAGTTGGCTTATAATAATTCTGTGCATAGCAGCACTGGGTTCACCCCTTTCCGTGTAGTATTTGGCCAGGATTTTGTACCCATTCCTGAGGTTCCTTGTGAGCACCCCAAGTGTCGTCACTGTCCAAGTGGGGTGACCGCCTTCGGCGCGTTTGGCCTTTAGCTCTCCAAACTTTGGATGCTGCGCATCGCGCTCATAAGAAACAGGCTGATAAGAAGTGGACTAAGCCATATGATTACAAAGTTGGTGATCAAGTTTATTTGTCCACCAGGTTTCTTCAAACTCCCCAAAAGTCGAAGAAGTTGGGGCCTAAATATGTTGGCCCGTTTCCCATTGTCAAGGTCATCAACCCTGTTTCTGTCCGGCTGCAGCTGCCTAAACACCTCAACCGGGTTTACCCTGTTTTTCATGTTAATCTCCTGAAACCTGTCTGCACTTCATCGTTGTGTCCGCCTATCCCTCCTCCACCCACTCTGCTTTTGATTGAGGGTGAGCAACATTTCGAAGTTCGCGAGATTTTGCACTCTCGTAAACGCCGGAACCATGTCCAGTACCTGGTGGCTTGGAAAAATTCCCCCCCCCTCTCACACCGAATGGGTTGACGGGTCCCATGTTCGGGCCCCTTGTCTACTCCGCAAGTTCTATTCTACTTATCCTGACAAGCCCTGATTTGGCCATTCTCCTAAAAATTTTCTCTCTCTTCTCTCTCTCTTCCTCTCCCCTTTTCCCCTTTCATCTCTTGTTGTTCGTCTGTTTGTTTGTGTTTTCTCATTTCTGCAGGTCTGACCGCCCTTTTCTGGAGGAGGGCCAGATGTCAGCCTCTGCTTTGCTACTGCTTCCGCTGCCATTGAAACGGGGAGCGGGTCATGGTATTTGGGAGGGGAATCATTGATGTGCTGGAGGAAGTTTCTAGATACTGAACTGACCACCTTACTGTGCATGTGGAGGAGGGATGTTTCCCGCCAAGGCCAACAGTCCAGCATTCCATCCTGGTGATGCCTTTCGTAGTTATCTCACACCTGACATTTGGGGGAAATATGATTGGACTGTGCACGGGGATGCCAAGGGGAGGGGAATGAATTATACATTATATTATTAGCTTTTGCGCCTAATTAACCAGACTCAGCTTAGCTTTGCAACTGTTCATTTATAAGTAGTAAAAGTACACTTGATTTCAATACAAATGGAGTCCAGTGGTTTTCTTTCCTGATTACTGAATGAAGTGATGCTGACAGAATAATGCACTTTAAAACAAGTTCATTGTTTTCTTGCTCCTCATAAGTAGCCACAAAAAGGAAGTATATAGAGTAAGATTGATTGACTGTGTGCTATCCAATCAATGCTGTCAACTCTTAGCAACAACACAAATAGACTTTATCCAGGATGAATTATCCCTATCAAGGTTTTTCAGGTTTTCCAACAGGGCACCAGTCACTACTGTGCTAAGTCCATCTAGCCAATTATCCATTTTTCTTTCTCTTTCCACATTTCTTAGCATTATAATTTTCCAAAAAAGCTGAATGTGAAATATTATATATTTTAACAAATATAATTTGATCCTGCTCATTTGTGCTTGAACTATCTTGACCCCTTCCAGTCTGGCTTCAGACCCGGTTACAGCACAGAAACCGCTTTGGTCGCATTGACCGATGATCTCTGGAGAGCTAGGGATGGAGGCCATGCTTCCATCCTAGTTCTCCTGGACCTCTCAGCGGCTTTCGATACCATCGACCATGGTATCCTTCTGCGACGACTGCGGGAGATAGGGGTGGGCGGCACTGTTTTGCAGTGGTTCTCCTCCTATCTCTCGGACAGGTCGCAGTCGGTGTTGGTGGGGGGGCAGAGATCGTCCCTGAGGCCCCTAACTTATGGGGTGCCGCAGGGGTCGGTCCTATCCCCCCTACTATTTAACATTTACATGAAACCGCTGGGCGAGATCATCCGAAGGCATGGGATAAAATACCACCAATATGTGGACGATACACAGTTGTATCTGTCCGCCCCGTGCCAACTCAATGAAGCGGTGGACGTGATGAACCGGGGTCTAGAGGCCGTTAAAGACTGGATGAGAGCAAACAAGCTGATACTCAACCCAGACAAGACCGAGTGGCTGTTGTGTTTCCCTCCCAAAAATTTGACCAACATACCATCACTCAGGCTGGGGGGACAAAACCTACACCCCTCAGAAAGGGCCGCAACTTGGGAGTCCTCCTGGACCCACAGCTGACTTTTGACCACCATCTCTCAGCTGTGACCAGGGGGGCATTTGCCCAGGTTCGCCTGGTGCGCCAGTTGCGGCCCTACCTGAATCGGGAGGCCCTCACAACAGTCACTCAAGCCCTTGTGATCTCCAGGCTGGAATACTGTAATGTGCTCTACATGGGGCTGCCCTTGAAGAGCATCCGGAGACTTCAGCTAGTCCAGAATGCGGCCGCGCGAGTGATCGTGGGCGCACCACGGTTCGCCCACATAACACCGATCCTCCGTGAGCTGCACTGGCTACCTGTCGATCTCCGGGTGCACTTCAAGGTCCTACTCACCACCTATAAAGTGCTCCATGGTAGTGGATCTGGCTATTTGAGAGACCGCCTTCTGCCAATTACCTCCCTGCGTCCCATCAGATCGCATAGAGTTGGCCTCCTCCGTATTCCATCCGCCAGTCAGTGCCGACTGGCGACTACTCGGAGGAGAGCCTTCTCTGTTGCGGCTCCGACACTATGGAACAATCTCCCCATGGAGATTCGTACCCTCACCACCGTCCAGGCCTTCCGCACAGCCCTCAAGAACTGGCTAGCCCGTCAGGCCTGGGGATAAGTTTACTTTTGCCCCTCCCGAATGCTGAGTGAATGTTGAGTTTTACTGTTTAATTTACTTTTGTGCACATTTCTTTTTGTATTGTCCTACACTCCCTTTCCTTTTTGATTGTAAGCCGCCCTGAGTCCCCTCAGGGAAAAGGGCGGCCTATAAATGTCTAATAAATACCAAATACCAAAAAATAATTAATGAATTAATTTGTTATGTGATTCCTTCACCCAATTTCTTGACTACTAAAGATTTCTTTTCCAACACCAAAGTTCAAAACTTTTGCTTACATACAGTGCCATGGGGAAAAAAATGGCATGTAGAACTGATTTTTATAGGTACAGAAACATCACAGTATCTGAATATCTTTTCAAAGTTTTCATTAGTAAGCCAACAAATATTGTCGTATATTGTATGACTGATAGTTGATAGTTGAGACAGAAATCATCCATTACCTCAATAACTTCATTGTTAATTCTAAGGTTATTAGCTGTATGTCTTATAATTCAGCAACCCCCAACCTTTTGGGCAACAGGAACCTGGAAATATATTTTTCCATGGATTGGGCTGGGTGTGGTCTCATGTGCTGCCTAACATCCCATAGATGGGGCTTCACTTGTTTGCCTGGCCTACTTTCTGTTATGCTGTGGACCGATGCTGGTCCAAGGGTTGGGGAGCACCATTATAATTAGTTAGGTTTTCTTTGTATTCAATCTTACTGCCATTTTTCTCTCTGCATTCCTTGATTTTAATTATTAAAGCCATTTACATTTTCATATATCAGAGTCAGCATAGTTGACAAATGTTACGGCATTTCTTTCTCCAACTTAAATCCACACTGAACTTCCAATCCAGCTTGCCTCAGTATAAAATTAAAACAGAAAATTAAGAAGAGAGAACCCTGCATCATTTCACTTCTTTACCAACATGGAGCCAGTTTGCTTTTCCCTCATCTGTCCCAGCTGTGACTTCCTGTCCTTTGTATAGGTTTGTCATGATAAAGTGATATGTTCTGGGATCCCCATTACAGTTTCCTGTTGTTGCTTTATTGATATTTGATTCCTGTTGTTTGTTTTTGGAGTATCACTGTGGGAATCATTGGCATTTATGGAAACAGCTAGAAAAAAGATATAAGAAACAAATTAATTAACATGTATTCTATAAAAATAACTACAATCATGTGTGTGTGTGTGTGTGTGTGTGTGTGTGTGTGTGTGTGTGTGTGTATATATATATATTCATCTAACCCTGCTGATGATCCATCTGGAGTGTGTATCATTTGATAATTGCTCTGCATGCTGTGCTTTGGGATTAAATCTCATTTTAAAAAAATAACATAAATGAAGACATATGTTTTTTTCCCCAAAAAATCTATGATGCTTCACAAAGTTATATAATTTCCATTCCGAGACAATGTTTAGTTCTGAATATATGTAAAAATAACAAGAGCATCAGATACTATAGTCTAGTTTATTTTATACCTATCTTTGGATCTTAACCATCATTAAAAATGAAAGTAACAACTTTCCAAAGCTGTTCACATATATGAATCATATTTTGAAGATACTGTATATTTAGTAAAACAAATTATTGCAGATGAAAGAATTTTATATTCCAGATTCACTAATGACTGTTATGCTAACAATTTGTAATAAAAGTGACAATTGTGCTAACTAAATATACTTTTAAAATATATTGTTGCATTGTAGTGATGTCAATAGAAAGATATTTTTCACTCAAAAGTAAATGGAGGAAAGTAGCAGATTTCATATAATAATCATAGAATAATGTATAAAACTATATTATTGTTACTAAAATGGCAAACCAATGCAGTGTTGTGTCCAAATTTACTATCTCCCTTCTTCTTTACTCTTTTCATCCAATTGTATAAATAGGAAAAAAGTAATTGTGTTGACAGTTGCTGACTCAATTGTGTTCAGTGTACCTTCTTTCTGTTTGATTGTCATTTTTAGATAATCATATTTTATTAAAATTATCCACACTATAAATACCCAGAAAAGTACTATCTTACAGAATCACTTACTAAAGGCTTATACAAATAATTGCCAATCATCCTTGATTTTAAGGAATAAATAACAAAGAAGCATTTAAATATAGCACATGCAACACCACAATGTGATAATTATACAATAAGACTTCTGAGATAAAGGTTTGATTGTTGGGAATAAAAATCAAACTAGAAAGAAATTTCTTTTTTAAAAAAAGTTTAATGGACAATTCATGAAAACCTTATGGCAAATAGATTTCCTGAAGAAAATGGCATTATGACATCAAACAATTAATTCATATTAATACAACTCACTGTGAAGGACATCATAACAAGAATATCTTATATAATAATCAGCTGGCAGTATTCCTTTCGACCACAAGGAATTCATATCAGTCTGAGCAGAGATATTTAAAAGAATGAAAATGTGAATTAAAAGAACAATTCAATAAAGAACAAAGACCTGTTTTTGTCTTTTTTACCTTGAAGATGAAAGTTATTCTAGTAAATGGATATAATAAAAATGAGAATGTCCGTAAAATGAAGAAGTATATGTAGGAATGTTACACTGTTTGATAAACAAATAAGCTATAATGAACAAAATACTAAATTGTGTATGCCTGAAAGAAACTGACTTTTGATATTAAATTTATCCTTAACTTGTTGGGGTTTTTTACAGTCCATTGACTAGTAAAGAATGATTAACTCTGGGCTGAGATATTTAAGCTCAGCACTATGATTTTGTGGTCTTGTATAAATGTGGTTTCTGGCTGCATGCTACATTAGATGGAAATGGGAACAAGAGCTTTGGAGTGTGCATATTAAGCTGATTGCTGGACAACTGTTCTTCCTGATACCCACAGTTAATAAATCTGAAACAATGCAGTCTTAGAGATGGTAACAACTTCAGTTTGCCTTGTTGTCCTGGTAGAATTCAGCATCCATTCTCAGGTTTCATAGGTTTCACAGGACTTTGTGATCTTGTTTGAATTAGCAACTGGTCTGCCTCATTTCAAAAAGAAAATACTCTGCCTTGTCTGTGGTGGGTACATGGAAAAACTCTCTGTAGTTCCATTGCTATGGACAGATTAGTGTCTGTATTGTAGACTAAATTAGAAATGTTGTCCCTGAAGGTTAAGATGAGTAAAGTAAGCATGTTCATCAATCCAAGCTGTTTCATTATTTCTCCCTTAGTTAACTAAGCAATAAAACGGTCAAAACCCTGATTAAAAGATATGTAAATCAAAACATTAAAAATCTGTATTATTGCAAAAGTACAATCCAGTCATTATGACAACTTTTAAGGGTGCTTATTTATGCATCTACTTGTAAATAACACACTTCTGTTTTGACTAACAGAGAAGCTGAGAAAAGAAGTAGAACAATAGCTACAGTAAAGCTACACTGCAACCAGGGGTGGAATTCTACCAGTTCAGAAAGGTTCGGGTGAACCAGTAGCTCTATCAGCTGGGAGCGAACCAGTTCGCTCTGACTTTGAAGTGGGACTGCCCACCCTCCCCTGTGTTCTTCTCACCTATATTTCCTTTTTCAATGCCCATCTGATCGGCGCAGCAGAGTGGATTTGCATGCCTCAACTGTTTTCCTCACCAGCAGTAATGCCGAAGGTGACTTTTCTGTAAACTGGGCACATGTGCGCAGTGCACACAAAGTATGTGATCAGTGAACTGGTTGTTAAACTGGTAGGATCCCACCCCTGACTGCAACCATATAAAGGAAGAAATAATTTAGGCAAACATCAAGGCACCAAAAACAAAACAAAAAGTAAAACAGCAAAGATTAAACTACACTTTAAAGAAATTAGACTATGCTTTAATACAGGCATACACTGATTTCTTTTAAGGTTTTCTTAAATCATTAAAATCATGAAATATCATAATGGCCTTGTACATTTTGGGAAGTGAACTTATAAACTTCTGCATAACAAAAATGTTTGTGACATTTTATATTTGAAATATTTTCAAGACAAAAATATAAAAGAAACTAATTTATTTTTTTAGAGTATACAGAATATGTACTCACTATTGTCTTAAGTGCTTAAGTGGATAAGAAAATAGACTAAAGGTTTCACGAAAAAGAATTTTACTGAAAAGAAATGTGAGAAAAATATTGTTACATTGTGAGGTCTATTTTATTTTTGGAAATATGTTAATTTATTGAAGGAGAATTGAGTCTGAGTGCAGTATATGGGAGGGGAGAGAGAGAAAAAAAACAGAAATGTAAAGCTAAATATATTTATTAGATTGATATCCCATTTTTTTGCCAGTTCAAGCAGTTTATACTTCATTTTTAGTAACAACCAATGGGATAGGTTGAGCTGAAACAGTGTGATTAGCCTAAAGTCCTTCAGACTCATTGAATGAAACTACATTACAATATCTCTTTTCTGAAATTTATACCAGGCTACTGAGTAGTTGGAGAAAGGAAAATGAAAAAAAAAAAAAAAACACCTCAGGTTCCTAACTATAGTAGACTATGTATATATAGAATGAGCATGACGTTTAAAAATCCAAGGGACACCTACAGGTTTACTATCTCATCCTACATATTGCTAAGAAATTCAAAAGTAATTTTTCAACTATCTATCAATTGGTTATCAATTGAGCTAATCAATTGCAATATTTCTGTAGTAGAACTGATTTCTGACGTTGATTTCTGAGGAAAGAAGGGTTAGAAGTGCAAGGTTGCTTCATACTATAAATTAAAAGGAAAAGGTATTTATCTGGAAGCAAGTTTTTTTTACTATAGATTTTATATTTTTAATATAGTTTTTTACTATAGTTTTTTTATACTTTTTGCATAACAAATGTGGTTAATAAAAAAGCCAACCCCTTCATTAATATGCTTTTGTTGTTGTTGCTATATATAAATATAAACTCTACTCTTCTAAGTTACATGTTTGTGCTTGGGTGGTACAACAAATAAACCTTTGAAACACTTATTTTCTATGAAAAAATGTAACCAAGTATTTTGATTTGGACTAGCTTTTAAGCATTTCATTACTATATATTAAAAACAGTGTGAAGTGTATTTTAAGTAAGGTGACCAGATTTTCAGATTGGTAAAGAGGGACACCATTGACCGGGGGGGGGGGTTGATTAAAAATTTTATATTTTGTCAAAAGGTCACCCCAGGACACTGAAACCAGCATAAATACGAATCTGTTGCCAAACAAAATTGTGATCACATGACCATGAGGATGCTGCAACGGTCGCTAAGTGTGAAAAGTGGTCGCAACCATTGACTTATAAATAGACTAATGTTCTGAAAACCTGACCTAAATTACTATATATTTTAAATAGCTGTAAAGCTATGCTGAAAAAGTTGTTCTCAAGGTATTGTGATAAATTCAATAAAAAGAAGGGAATTCTTCAAGAACTTAAGGAGAAATGAGAGTATTGGATAGTAAATGGGCAAATAAAATTACCAATCAAAGAGAATATTTGCACCTCAGGGTTGAAATGAGATGTTCTCTCCTACTCTTTCCTCTTCCTCTCTTCTCTCTCTGTCTCTCTCATCCTCTTTGTCTTTGTCTCTCTTCTCTTTCTCCTTCTTTTCCATTCTTCCTTCACTTATTCTTTCTTTCTCCCTTCTCTCTCCTCTTTGTCTCTTTCTGTCTCTCATCCTCTTTCTCTTTGTCTCTCATCTCTTTCTCTCTCCTTCTTTTCCATTCTTCTGTCACTTTCTTTCTCCTTCTCCCTTCTCTCTCCTCTTTGTCTCTTTCTCTCTCTCTCTTACCCTCTTTCTCTTTTTCTTTCTTTCTCTCTCCTTCTTTCCCACTCTTCTGTCACTTTCTCTCTCCTTCTCTGTCTCTTTCTGTCTCTCTCCCCTCTTTTTTCTTCCTCTCTCCGACTCTTTTATCACTTTCTCTCTACCACCCAACCTGTCCCCATACTTATCTTCGACTGATCATGTTTGCAACAATTTACCTTTTCTAAATAGGCGCAGTTCCCTTACCGGATGCCTCGCTCAATCAAACACATACACATGCATACACAAACACACACACACAAAACCATTTTTCTCCAACCTTTGGTCACAGCATGGTTCTGACTTTGGCTGGTGGGAACAGCTTTCCCCTTTCCCCTTCCAGTTTGGTAGCGAGTCTAGCGGAGAGCTGTCCCCATCCCCGGTGACCGGGGCGGAGTGGAGGTAGCGAGAAGGCAGGCCCGGCTCTTCTTGGCTTCTGCCTCTCCTTGCAGCATATAAGAAACCCCACGATCTCTGGTCTCTCTTAAGATACGGAAACTAAGCCCGGCGCCTGATACAGACGTCACAAGGGAAACGGCCAATAGGAACGGCTCGTGGTCACAGATCAAAAGAGGAGATCGTGACGGAGAAAGAGCATCCATTAGCGCTGCCCTCCCTCCCTTCCCTACTTCTGCGCATCTCGAAACCACCGCGTAAACAGAATTTGCCCCGAAGTTTTTCCCATGGACAATGAGCTCTCCCTCAGACCTTTTACACACGTGAAGATTAAAAAGCTAAATTTACTGCCACGCATGCCTGGAATGCCTGCAAAGAAAGAAGGGTAATGCAGGCAAATGTGTGAAGGAGAAAGAGCAAAAACCAACCTGTCCTTGCGCCATTCCGACGATACAGCCATGCGCTGCCAGACTCCAAATAAGTTCTAACTAGGTTACCCAGCCCATGCGAGTGGCAGTGGATGGGCGGGGGAACGAATGAGCGGCTCACTCATTCCCCGCCCATCCGCCCGCTCACACGCTACAGTACCCAGCCCATGCGAGTGACAGCGGATGGGCGGGGGAACGAATGAGCGGCTCACTCGCTCCCCGCCCATCCACCCGCTCACTCACTACAGTACCCAGCCCATGCGAGCGGCAGCAGATGGGCGGGGGAGCGAGCGAGTTGCGAGCGCCAAAATAAAGCGGTTTTTTTTTTTAGAACGGCCTGGGACGCGGGAAAAATTATGAAAAGGCATGCCTGTCCCACCAGATGCGGGACGTCTGGTCACCCTAATTTTAAGGTGTGCTTAGCATGGACACTTGTGTGTAGCTTTTGTTAGCAATAAAATAAGAATGGTTTGCCTCATTTTTACTTTAAAAAAATTAGTCAAAATCTGATATTTCCTAGTGCTTTCTCTTCAGATTATAAATGAGACCACACTTTGATTACTGTTCTCAAATAAGCTAATGTCATTGAGGTGTCTTTAAACATTGAAAGATGCAATGACTATGACATTCCATTATTTTTTTTAGGAGTAGAGCATTTCATGGACACAAAGCTCTCTATACAGAAATAATATCCTTTTAGAATATCATTTTAGTTCCTATTGCTCAGTAAAGCTAGTTTCACTTGCTGCACCAGGACAATAAGAGGACTAAGGGAGAAAGAAAAGACTAATTCCTATAGAACCGCATTTCCTTTTTTGATGCTATATTTCCTTACTGTGAAATAGTATTTCTTTAATGTTAGCATTGCAATCTCAGTCATTGAATATATGGTCTTCATAAAAGAATATTCTTCACATTGTTTGAGTATTATTGAATTATTTGCTCTCTCCATTGAACCCCTGTTGGAGCTACCAATATCATCCTCTTATTCTTTGTGAGTATGAATTGCTGTGGAATATTTTCCATTCCTTTTTCTTTCTTTCTTCCTATTATACTGAAAAGGACAGCTGGTGGTGAAATATAGACATAGCTTTAGCAGCCTGCTGCTAACATCAGGTTGAGGTCTTTCTTGGAAACATGTAATGTCTTTAGATCCAAATAAAGGGGATGAACTTCAAATTGTGAAAGTTAATGGTCTTTTATGTGATGTTTTTCCCTCAGGAGGTGAAGACAAAGATAGCTTTGCATGTTTGAAGGGCAATTAGAATAAAGCTCAGCATTTCAATATTTTCTGCTCACCTCTTCATGTCTGACATCAGAAATGCAAATTTCAGGTGTATTAAGTATGCAAAGAACTTGCACAGAGAATGGAAGTGAGGGAGTTGAAGGATGATATTTTTGTTTTGTTTTATTCTTGAACTTCAGATAAATAAAAGAACCTTTATATTTTTAAAGCAAATCCTTGTGAGATGAATGCAAATCTGCATGAAAGGACTTTGTGTTTTGTAGATTGAGGATAGATGACCAAGTATATCTTCTTTATGTCCTTTAATGCTAATTTATTACTGTCTACTGTCTCCCTTTATCAAGCAAACATACATTTCTGGGTGGACAGACCCAATATTGTCTGTTTATTTTTAAGGTTGTCATGGTGCTCTGTCTGTCACTATTGCTATGTAAAATAATGTTATAAATATAGTTATAAGGGATTGGTTAGGCCTATATAAGCTTTTAATGTTTTCATTTGTAATTAAATCTGAAACATTATGATTTTATTCTTTGCATCCCTTAACTTGCAACATGCAATCCTTACTATAGGATTTTATAGAATCATTTATTTATTGTAGTTTTTACATTCACCCCAATGAATATTTTTGAGAAAATATATAATATACCTATGAGAAATCAAATAAAATACAAAATAAAAAAGTTGGACTAAAAATGAAAAGGACAACAACAAACCTCTAGTGATTCCAAAATGAAAAAACACAAACTGACAAATTGTATGACCACTTTACATAAATTATTTTATAAGTTCAGGGGAAAAGAAGAAATATTTCTTAAGGACAATAGAGATGGAGACAAATCAGTGAAATATTCAAAGCAGATCCTCCATTTCTAATAATTGAAAGCCAGTCAATAAACTGGACACTGAATTAACTATGATGACTTACTTATGAGGTTTACAGAAGAATTGTTTAGCAAATGGAACATTGGATTCTGCTAACAATTCTATTTTATCTTTACAGAAGCAGACTTCAAACAGTATTCAATAATAATATGGCCAATTTCTAAAAAGTCTTAGTGATATAGATTCTGTTTATTTTTTAAATTATTTTTATTAATTTAATACTTTTGTGATTTTGATTTGAAAAACAAAATTCAGCTAAACTGGTTCAAACTTTACATTAAAAATAGATTTGAAAAATAAAAACAATAAAATATTTGAAATTAATTTGAATTTTCAAATCAGACTGAATTGAGTATATAAGCCCAAATAGTGATTCATTAATATTATACTAGATCTATAGTCCCCTGTCAAGCACAGGAAAATCAGAACTCCAGATGGTTCAAAGATTTATTGCAAATACATGCTCTCTACAAGAATTTCAACTACTAATGATCAAAAGAAATTAGTGGTAGATAAGAGTTAATGGAATTCAAGTGGGTTGGATTTACATCTTATGTCAGCACAAAGGGGCTTGACTGATAAAGCATTTGACCCCTCCCTTGGGCTTAGCCTGCTCATCTCCTACATCAACCACCCATTCATGTTGCCCAACTCTTCTTCCATGGGTTCTTCTACTTTTCCCTTCCTATGTTGTGTCTTCAATGTTCAACATTCAAATACTCATGGAAACTTGCTAAGGGAGAAAGGGAAGCAGTCTCAGAAGAATCTGCCTACTCCTTATCTGAAGGAGCTGGCAATCCAGATGGTTGTTGCTGCATCACAAAAAACATCATTAGGGATTCTCTCACTAAGACTTTTTAGTGGAGCTAACTAACTCCCAAGAGTTGAAGGCCAGATACGATTGTTTGCCATTGGTAGAAATTGCAAAAGCCCTGCAAGCTTCTGATGAAGAGGTTTGACTTTCCTGAATGTGTGGCAAGAGGCATGAAAAAGCAGAAAATCTTGAGAAAGTTGGATGACCTACACTGACTTATGGATGATGCACTAGGGATTGGATAATGCAACTAAAAATATTTAAATGATCACATGAAAATAAAGTATAAGATGTACTGTTATGGAGATTCCTCAAGAAATGAATTTGAAGGAATTACACCCATTGCTATCATATAGGAAATACTTCAGTACAAGTCATAAATAAGGGTTAGATAACCCTAATGGTTTTTTTTTTTTTTAAAGAGAGTCTACTCTAGGAAACAATACTAATAGAAGAAAACTTTTTTTCATATTACGAGAGACTGGACATGATTCAAATAATATCCTATTATATTAAATCAAATAATGCTACCTGAAAAATACAGAATGGTATTGCAGTATATACAAGCACAGAAAGCATATGAATATATAAATCCAAGAGATTTTAAAACATTTCTACCAATATATCATTGTACAAAACTTTTCACTGTGTCTGAAATCAGATATGCTAAGCCTTTGTGTAACTCAAATTTTCTCCTTCTATCCTCCGGATATGAAAAGCAAATTAAGAAGATCTTTATAAGTATATATGTGGCTCTGTTAAATGTATATATAATAGTCTTGTAACAACAATGTTATCCTAATACTTTCTTTCTTAATAAAAGTTAATAAACAGTCTCTCATGTATTCTCATCATATTAATTAAGATGCAGTGGAAAAAAAACTTAAGCCTATTGATTATATGCTTATTAATCATCCATTTTTTCTTTCTATTTTTATCTTTTGAACAATCTATTAATATCCCACCAGTGTATCAATAGAAACTACAAAATCAATATGAAGAGTTGCTACAACTGAAGTTATTTAATGAGCACAGTTTTACAAGTTGTTCATTGTTCCTCAACTTTGTCCTGATATGGAAGGTTAGCTTCCTAAGATTTGTCTTCTGAGAAAACAATGAATCAGAAAGAATAGCATTATTGATCTTGTCTTTATACACTATTTACCAATGGGGGGGGAGAGAACTTCAAAGACTTTTATAGCAAAATGCAATAGACGGACAGACAGACAATTTGGAATTCAACACACTTAAAACTCTAAAGGTGATCATGAATTTAAGAGAAGCCCTTTTATTCTACAATCTCTTACATTATTAGACAACAGAGTACTAACAATGTTCTTTAATTTCCCATGACTTGAAATGGAACCTAACATTAGAACCATCATTAAAAAGGCAAAAAAATGTTCATCATGCATCAACTCAAAAAGCTCAGACTGCCCAAGCAGCTGCTCATACAGTTCTACAGAAGAATTATTGAGTCTGCCAGTTGCACTTCTCTAACCTTGGTTTGATACAACAATGAAACCAGTGGTGGGTTCCGGCAGAGACTACTGCTGGTTCGCTCAGGGGTGCGTGCATGTGCAGTGTGATAAAAATGCTTCTGCACATGCGCAGAAGCCAAAAACAAGATGGGGCTATAGGGAGAACTGGTTCGGGGGGCATGGCAGGCCTGGGTCACTGCTGGTTCCTGTGACTGAGGCCACCAAGCTACTACTGGTTTAGCCAAACCAGTCCGAACCAGTAGGAACCATCACTAAATGAAACAGGACAGGTACAGACTTCACCCAATAGGTAGGGCTGTAGAAAAACAATGGCAACCAACTTGCTTTTCATTGAGGACCTGCATGAGCCAGAAAGAGGGCAAGAAAATATCAACAGATCCTTCACATCCTGGATATAAACTGTTTTAGCTCCTCCCATTGAATGTTGCTAGAGTGCATTGCATGTCAAAACAATAGATGAAAAGACAGTTTTTTCACTCTGCTAAACACTTAATTCCCACAGCACTTATCTTATGTCTAAGAATATTGCCCATGTAATAGGGCTGCATTAGTATTATCATTTTCTATTAACTGTCATGGCACCATCAGAGGCCAATTTGGAGGAGGAGTTGGAACTGGAACCATGTGACAGGGACAGCACATCAGGGACTGAGGATGATGTTCTCCAGGGCCTCTCAGGCATTGGGGATGATGGTCAAACAGATGGTGAGCTGCCTCCCTGCACAGACCCAGGGGAGAATCAGCTGCTGACCGGCAATGGTGCTGATAGGCATCCAAAGCCCCTCTTTTTTTCCAAAGATGGTGGCACACTTAGACGCTGCGGCTTTGAGCTCCTGGTGCCACAGTAGAGTTAGGCAAAAACTAGTCTATACCCACAGGGAGTTATTACAGATTGGATCTTCTAGTTGACTAGATATTACCAGCGACTTCCAGCAGTCTAATAATATACCGAGTGACATAGTAAGACTGCCAGGCTCTCCATGGATCATTGTTGTGCCTAGGAGGCGGCGAAGAGAGCGAAAGCAGAAGCCGGGATGCAGAACTGGTTTGCTAGTTCGGTTACGGAAGCAGCCTCACAGACCAGCATTACCAAGCATTTTTCTAACCAACTCTAGATCCTTTGTCCACAAAACTGATGAACTGGATCTATGGATGGCAGCAAATAAGCTCATTCGTGACTGCTGTGTGATGATCATCACAGAGACATGGCTTCATCCACTTGTATCGGATGCATCAGTGGAGCTAACTAACTGCACCACACACCACTTTGACAGAAACAGCAACTCTGGTAAAAGCAAAGGTGTTGGACTTTGTATTTACACACATAGTAACTGGTGTACTAACAGTAGAGTTGCTTATACTCACTGATCTGCAGATGTGGAATTCTTAACTGTAATTTGTTGGCCATTTTATTTACCTAGAAAGATTTCTGTTATAGTTATCACTGCTGTCTATATTTCACCTAATGCAAATGTTAGCGTAACGCTCTCTAAGTTACATGACGCCATGGAGAGGCAGCAGCAAACTTATCCTGAGGGCGGTTTTATCGTGGCTTGGGATTTTAATCAAGCCAGACTAAAGTCTGTTCTCCCTTATTTTGTGCAGTATGTGCAGTGTACCACCAGAGGTAAGAATACTCTAGACCATATGTACTCAAACTTAAGACAGCATATAGAGGAATCCCCCTCTCCCATCTGATGTCTGATGTCTCCCATCTGATATCTGACCACATCTCTCTGCTACTGTGCCCAAAGTATATCCCCCTTAGGAAAAGGATATGACCAGTCTTGAAAACTGTCAAAATCTGGCGGGAGGGAGCACTCTGCTAGTTACAGGACTGCTTTGAGACTACAGAGTGGAGTATATTTGAACATTTGGAGCTGCAAGACTTCACTGACACTGTACTCTCATACATTAAAACATGCACAGACAATGTAACAGTGAATAAGCACATCAGAGTTTACAGCAATCGTAAACCCTGGATGTCAGCAGAGGTACAATCACTTCTGGGAGCCCGAAACTCCACCTTCAAGGCAGGAAACGAAGACAAATACAATGAAGCCAGGGCAAACTTGAGAAGAGGCATTAAGGCAGCTAAACAGAAATACAAACAAAAGGTAGAAAAGTATCTGGAAAATAATAACTCAAGACAGGTGTGGCAGGGGCTACAACACTTAACCAACTATAAGGGCAATATGAAAAAAATAGCAAAGGCTAATGCCCTGCTAGTACAGGAGCTAAATAGCTTCTTCACCCACTTTGAGGTCAAAAGATCAGTCTCTGTGGCTCTAGCCCAAAGGGCCTCTGACCTCCAGCCACTCACCCTGGATGAATATCAAGTGAGAGCTGAGCTGAAGGCTATAAATCCCAACAAAGGTGCAGGTCCAGACGGGTTGTGGGAGAAAGTGGTAAAAACCTGTGCTGACCAATTAACAGGGGTCCTGACAGGATTTTTAACCTCTCCCTGCAACAGGCTAGAGTCCCATCATGCTTGAAAGCAACCACAATTATCCCAGTTCCAAAGAAAGCAGCCATAAAAAGCTTGAATGACTATAGACCCATTGCACTGACATCTATAGTGGTGAAGTGCTTTGACAGACTGGTCCTACACAGTGACGTGCAGTGAGGTTGATACCTGGTGAGGCTCAACAGGGCAGCGGTCGGCCTCGGCGGGGGGGGGGGGATTGGCATCGCGGGAGCAACCAAGCGCCCGGGTCTGCAGCAAAGGCGCTTGGTGACTCCCGCAATGCAAAGTGCCCCACTGGCCCCTGCTGTCCCGGCCTGCGTCAACTGCTTCTCCAAGCTCCGCCGCTGGAAGTCCCGGATCGCCTCTGGGGGAAGGCTGAGTGAAAAACGGAGCAAAGCTTCTCTGCGGCCTCCCGACGCTGCCCAGAGGCTCTTGCAGGAGCACATGTCAGCGGCCGGCAGCCTGGAGCGGCCCCGGCTGTGAGACAAGGGAGCAATTAAAGTAGCCGCTGCCGCTGCCACCACCGCCGCCCCACCGGGCGAAGGAGGGGCGGTGGCGGTGGCAGCAGCGGCTGCTTTAAGTGCTCCCTTGTCTCACAGCCGGGGCCGCTCCAGGCCGCCGGCCGCTGACACGTGCTCCTGCAAGAGCCTCTGGGCAGTGCCGGGAGGCCGCAGAGAAGCTTTGCTCCACTTCTCACCCAGCCTTCCCCCAGAGGCGATCTGGGACTTCCAGCAGCGGAGCCTGGAGAAGCAGGCCGGGGCAGCGGGCGGCAGCATCGGGGATGGTGGGGCACTTTGCATCACGGGAGCCGCCAAGTGCCCAGGTCTGCAGCAAAGAGGCAGCCTCCTCCTTCTCGCCCACTCCTCTCTCCTCTGAAGCACGCCCCGCCCAACGTAAGCGTGCTCAAGAAGACACGATTGGCTGCTTCCAAATCAGGAGGCGGGAGAATTAGTGCCTCTTTTCCATCTGAACTTCTTTGCCTTTTAACTCTTTATTAACTTTTAGAAGGCGAAAAATTCCTTATGGAAAAGAGGCCCCAAGTTCTCTCACCTCCTGCTTTGGTTAACACTAAGCAGACACCAAGCCACTGTGAGCTGGAATCTGGTAGCAACTATCTTGGCTTTAATTATTTTAAAAAATATATTTAAATTTCTTTCTTTTTCCTGAGGAGACTGGTCAGGCTCCTCCTCCCTTGCCTCTAGTGACTGCACGTCCTACAACACCTCATGTCCTGTCTTCCACCAAATTTTAATCAACACCAGTTTGCTTATAGAAGCAACAGGTCGACAAGATATGCCATCACCACTGCTCTACATATTGCACTGAGCCACCTTGAGAAATCTTGGAATTATGTCAGAATGCTTTTTATAGGCTATAGCTTGGCCTTCAATACCATCTTATCAGAAATTCTCATTGAAAAGTTGACTGACCTGAATTTCCCTCCCCTCACTTGTGAATGGATCAAAGACTTCCTGACAGATCATCCACAAACACTAAGGGTTGTGTCCTTTACATCTTCCACACTGAAGCTCAGCACAGGCTGTCCTCAGAGCTGTGTGCTTAGCCCATACCTGTACTCACTGTATACATATGACTGCATATCCTCTGATCCATCCAACATCATAATAAAGTTTGCAGACGATACAACAGTGCTGGGAGGAATCAGCATACAGGGAAGAAATCCAGAAGGTATCCATATGGTGCTCAAGAAACAACTTACATCTAAATACTAGTAAGACAAAGGAGATGGTGCTAGATTTCCGGAAGCACAGAGAGGAACCTGCCCCACTGTATATCGAGGGGGGCTGTGTGGAGAGGGTTTCCTCTTTTAAATTCTTGGGAGTGCTTCAGGGGTGGGTTTCAAAAATTGTTCGAACCTACTCGGTGGGCGTGGCCTCCTTTGTGGGCATGGCTTGCCACCCATGTGACCGGATGGGAGTGGCTTGCTAATGCCGCTGCCGCCGCTACCGCCACTGCTAACACCGCCGCCGCTAACGCCGCCCCCCACCCGCCTTCGGCCACATAGTGCACGTGAGCCCGTGGCTTTTGCAAGGGAAGGCCTGGAGGCCTTCCTTCACGAAAGCTAGGCCGCCGCCCCCCACTTCAGCTGCTACTGCCGCTACCGCCACTAACACTGCTGCCGCTACCACCGCCGCTAATGCCACCGCCGCTAATGCCACCGCCGCTAATGCCACCACTGCTAACGGCACTGCCGCTAACGCTTCAGCCACTACCGCTGCCACTGCTAACACCACCACTAACGCCGCCGCTAACACCCCGCTAACGCCACTGCTAACGCCACTGCTAACACCATCGCTAATGCCACTGCTAACGCCAGCCCCCCACCCAGCTTCGGCCGCGTAGTGCACGCGAGCCTAGCTCACGAAAGCTAGGCCGCCGCCCCACTACTTCAGCCGCTAACGCCACCGCCACTAATACCACCGCCACTACTGCTGCCCCCCCACCCAGCTTTGGCCACATAGTACACTGGAGGCCTTCCCTCACGAGAGCTGGGCCGCCGCCACCCACCCGAAGCCTCCTGAGTCCTGCTGCTGGGGCTTTGTTGCTTACCTGAGGGAGAAGCAGCAAGTGAAGGCTGAAGGGAATTTTCAAATGGAGGTCAAGTGCGAAAAAAGCTTTGCTTCGCCTCCAGCCCGCTCACTGATTGGCTGGACTCCAGCCAATCAGTAAGCGGCAGGCTGGGCTTAGTGCGGACGGGCGGGGGAGCGACGGAGTGAGCTGCGGATGGGCGGGGGAATGAGCAAGTGAGCTGTGACATGCCGGCAAAAGGGCGCTTTGCAGCGACAGGGGCCAGGACCGGTACCGGCGTTCCCGGAAGTTAATTACTTCCGGGTTCACCAACGAACCGGTTCGTGCGAACCGGTGTGAACCGGGAGGAACCCACTCCTGGAGTGCTTATTAGTCAAGATATCACCTGGAAAAACAAGTCTCTGGTGATTGTAAAGGCCCAACAGAGACTTCATTTCCTTAGAATCATGCGAAAAAATCAGGTGGAACAACGGCTGATGACCTCTTTCTATTGGTCCACCATAGAAAGTGTCCTCAACATATTGTTTTAGAGTGTGGTATGCTGGTTTAACAACTGCAGACAGGAAGGAACTACAGAGAGTGATCAATTCAGTCCAAGAAACCATTGGTTGCCCTCTGACACCACTGGATGATATCACCAGATCTCGCTGCTTTAGCAGAGTAAGGAAGATACTCAGAGAGTATCTGGTCAGTGTCTCCCCCAGATCTGTGTCTCTTTGCACTTCTACCATCAGGCAGATGGTCAGTGTCTCTTTGCACTTCTACCATCAGGCAGAAGAATTCAAAGTATAGCTAGCTGAACAAATAGCCCCGGTATTTGTACTACCGGGGCTGTGTTTTGAGTGGTTGGCTTCAGGGTAGCATGAGGGTGGAGGCTTATCGGCCTTATTGACTGTTGGCTGGAACATTTGTTAAGAGAAATAAAGAACTGCCTTTCCTTGACCACCTGTGCCATAACATTACCTTCTCCTATTGGTATCTTATGATTATATTACTTTGTTGTTTGTATGTACACTGATAGTTTATGCACTGGAGACAAATTCTTTGTGTGTCCAAACTTAGCCAATAAAGAATGCTCTAGTCTATTCTAGTATCAGAGGAATGAACCATGCAGGCAAAACAATACTTTATGTTTCTTTCTCTAAGATTTAAGACATAACTTTACCATTTGATGACACTCCTGGGGTTAGAACAAGAAATAACCGTTATTTTCCCAAATTGCTTTTTAAAATCTCCTGTTGTAGATGTTGCTTAAGTATATCCATTTCCTTTATCATAATAAAGGACACGTGGTGAGCTCATACTGAGATTTTATGGAAGGAATTCTGTTTTGAAGTGCTGTGAACTGGTTAAGAAAGAAATTTACAGCATTGCAGACAATTGTCTGAGTGTGGAAATCAGTGATGAAGTTGCCTAAACCTTAAGACATTAGAATTAGATAAAAAATAATAATTCAAAAATAAAAGGGCCAATTCCTTAGCTTGGAATAGTGCATGCTGAAATGTCAGTTTGATCATCTAACCATATCATGTACTGTAACTGTTGTTATATTTATTTTTCTATCATTTTGTAAGTAACCCAGAGTTGATCCAACAGTGAAATGGGTAGCATACACATTAAATAAATAAATAAATCTGTTCTACCTTCAACTGAATTTTTTTATTACCTTCTAGAAGATTATAGTGTCATACTCCACTCTATATAGTTTCCTCTGTTAGATAGGTTGAGCTGAAAAATAGCTCACATAGTTTTCATTACTGAGAGTGGATTACCTACTGAGAGTGAGTAACTGGGATATTTTAGAGCTTAGACTAATGTCTTACCTAAAACACAATACTGTGCCTAATTTTAATGTAATGAAAACAGTCAACTAAGTTCAGCAAATCACCTCAGAACTGAGATAGTTTTGTTTTATCTTATTTGTTTCCTACCTATCTCTCTATCATTATTTGGTTGTATTAGTTAACTGTAAACCATAAAATTTCCTGCCTTCAACCGATGACTTGTCATAAAATGTAAAAAATAGCAGCCTGACTTGACATAAAGTTTATACTATGGAGTAGATGATGGAAGCAAGCAGGAAAAGACACACTGCCAATTTCTTAACTGACATAAACATGCTATTTACACAGTCTAATGTCACTTACCTTTTAGTGTTAAAGAAATAAAGTAGGAATTCAACTAACTAAATTTGTGTATTATCATAGAACATTGTTTCAATATGTTTTTTAAGCGTATTATTTTCAAGTATTGAATACAGATGGTTTTTTAAATCCTCCATCACATTTGTTGTCAGAAAAACGGTATTGACAGGTGAATGGTATTGTTTTAGTACAGTGGTGGTGCGGTGGTTAGAATATAGTATTGCAGGCTAACTCTGCTCACAGCTAGGAGTTTGATCCTGACAGGCTCAAGGTTGACAGCCTTCCATCCTTCAGAGGTCAGAAAAATGAAGAACCAGACTTTTAGGGACAATATGCTGAGTCTGTAAACCACTTAGAAAATGCTATAAAGCTCTATGAAATGGTATATAAGACTAAGTGCTATTACTGTTGTGTTCCAATATTTTCTCAATATTCCTCCTTAGTAGTGAAAGCATTACTGTCATTAAATGAATTCTCCCACAGTATATTCTCTCATGATTTAACTGAATATAGGAAGGGCTGTAAACTGGATAAAAGCTGCGGTGGTGAAGTGGTTAGAGTGCAGTACTGCAGGCTACTTTTGCTGATCAACAGCTGCCAGCAGTTTGGCAGTTCAGGTCTCATCGGCTCAAGGTTGACTCAGCCTTCCATCCTTTTCAGGTGGGTAAAATGAGGACCCATATTATTGGGCGCAATATGTTGACTCTGTAAACCTCTTAGAGAGGGCTATAAAACACTATGAAGCAGTATATAAGTCTAAGTGCTATTGCTATTGCTAAGAGTTGCAATCTGAAAAATGGGAAATGGAACATAGGGCCTAAAAGTAAGATTTAGCTTGGGCTATGTATAATTAAGCTTTTTAATCATATTCTAACCTTCCCCTGTCAATAGGACTTTGGAATTGCATGACTCTCCTTCCTTCTTTGCCCCTGGTAAATAGATCTGTATTCAATCCTTTTTTTTAGATTGAAATAAGCATGAAATGATTCAACCAGTCATTTTCACAAGCTATTTATAGAATGTATATTATCAGTTGGGGGGGGGGATCAAAATCAAATTAGGCAATCTCTTCCAAGAGATTTTAATGCAGTTCCCAAGTGTGAATGAAAACAGCCTTTGGTGATTCCTTTGATCTTTAAATCATACTGTAAAACCAAAGCAAAATAAAGTCATTTGTCACAGGTTTTTGACAACTTGTCCTAAGTAGTTTTGAGCTGCTGCTTAACTTTAACTTTAACTTTTTTAACTTCACCTTAAAGATTGGGAAGCATGGAATGATCTAGAATTGAATAGTTCTCAATCTTTTCTTCACCGCAGAATCCCTTTAAATACCTTTTTAATAAACCCAAGACTTAACTCAAGATTTAAATAATAATACAGTATTTCTTCAAGTCTTCCTCTGTGATGACATAGTGACCTCCACGGGTCCACACATCACAGGTTGAGAATCACTGAGCTAGATGATAAGCTATTATAATGTACAGTAAATTTGTGGATTACTGTGGGATAGATTAGCCTACATTGGCGAATGAATTTCTAACAGAGAGATATAATTTCTGAATCCCACTAGTTTCATATTCTGCATTTAAAGAATTTCCTGACCAACCAATCATAAAATGAAATGTAGATTACTTCAATGTTTACAGATGGAGCGTCATTGTATATACATAATATACAAAAATCATCAACATGTAAGCAACTGTATCAAATCATTTCTACAGGATTATTATGCACAGAGGTATTGCATGTAAGTCATAATATTGTTTTGTTAAATTTTCAGCACTGCTTCAAACTAACATCACTGTTTAAATATATGTTTAAAGAGAAGACATGAGAAAGTTCTTATTTGTTTGAAATGTCTTATTCATTGTTTTGCCCTTGTCTTATTACATATTTGCTACCTACATTGTGTTGCTATATGTAGATACGTTTTGCTTTATTTTTAACATTCTTTTCTTTTCTGCTTCTGGGAGAAGTCTAAAGATTATTTCCTAAAATATGACAAAGTTTTGGACATTCAGTGAAAATTAACAATTCTCATGAAGCAACCTTTGAAAAGACATCTGAATATGGTAAGTCCCTACACTCCTAATTAATGATAAATTATTATAAAGGCATAATGGATAGGAATTGTATTTATTACATTTCACAATCATTGTTACAATAAATGTAAATTTGAAGAAATGGTCTGCTTACAGAGTCATTTAGCATTCATTGCAATAATGTACACCAGGGTATGTTTCATCCAAACTACCAATATATTTGTCCCTCTTAGTTTCTTATCAGATATTCTATGCCCTCTTAATATTTAATTTATAGAAAATATTAAAGAATATTAAAGAAAGGCTGCCATCAAATTGGTGTTGCCTCTTAACATAGCTTTCCTTCAGGGAGAATCTGTCCCAATATGAGATTTACCTATGATACACCCATTGCGAGTGTGATAAACCTTCTGCAAAAATTTTGGACAAGTCTAATAAAAAAAATAGGCAAGTATCTACAGTGGTGATGCCAAACATTTTCAAAAACCAGTGCCCAAACCAGAATGTACATATGTGTGTGCGCCAGAGTGTTGGAAACCAGAAGACCAGCTAGCCAGTGCACATGTGCATGCCAGACACCTGGCCTTTGGGTTTCCGGTGCATGCATTCATACTAGCCAGCTGGTCTTTACGTGTGCCAGAGCACCGGAAACCCAAAGACGAAGTAGCCAGCACACAGACCAGCTGGTCTTTTGGTTTCTGGCGCTCCAGCAAACACTAAGACCAATTGGTTGGAGTGCATTCACATGTCAGAAACCAGAAGAGCAGCTGACAATGGTGCACGTGCCCACAGAGAGGGCTTTGCATGCCACCTCTGGCATGCATGTCTGGCACACGTGCCATAGGTTCACCATCATGGATCTAGAGTAGCCTGGCTCCTATATTATTTAACTATTATATAACTTCGAAACATTCATGGTCTCAGTCTTAAATAAGTTAGCGCATAATCCTCCATAATATATGAAGACAATGTAGTGGTATTGCACTGACACAAGCTGGGTTGATAATACTGTGGTCTGTTATAGGATTAGGGGATTCTGTTCTGGTAAAGTTTTTGAAATCAGTTACAGCTATTGCAAAATTCCCCAATGTCTATCTATGGGTACTAAATTGGTGTCTGCTACAAAAGGTCAAAATATGTAAGCACTTGCAAGTAATCATTTCACTAAGAAATGGAGCGCACATTTTGAATATACCATACAGAATGCATGAAGATCAAATCTGTCTACTCAAATCTTGGGAAGCATTATATATTCTAGCTGCAATGTAATTATTTATTGTAAAAGCCTTAAGTACAACTTCTGTATAGTACACTGGAAGGACTTTATAAAAATACTTCAAAATGTGAGTCCTACAGATTACAATTTTGAGAAATATGTTCCAGATCTTACCTAGTGTTATCCTTTGGATGGAAACTGGTATACACAGATTTGATATATCAATACTGTAAACTACTCATTAGAAACAGTCTTCCATCCTAATGGTGTGGTATATCTGATATTTATACTGCTATTCAATGTTTTCAAACAATTATAGCTAAACTAAACACAAATAAAACAAGAACTGTTTGGAGTATATGAAGTTCTGAGTTTTAATTCAACTCATATCAAACATTTCTAGAAATACAACAAAATTTCCTTCCTCTGTGTTTATGATCAATTTAGTTTGGAAATAAGTCCCATTACAGTATAGAAGAGTAATGGGTTTACTTATAAGATTCTGGAGTGCACATTCTGGAGTTCATTTCACTTGTAATTATATCCATGCTGAATCCACTCTCCATAATAAGCAATGAATTTTAAACAAATACAAAGCAGTCCCAACCATCCCAATACAGGAAATAAAATACCAGCCTCCGTCAACTTTTCTATCCAAAAATCCTGCTTTATATAACATAATTATCTTCTGAGCCACTTTTCTGGATTCCTTTAAAATAAAATCACAAAGAAAAATGTTTCCAGGAAAATATCTTAATTAACTTTGTGTTAAATGAACTACTTCATGCAATGCAATAATATTTTGTTTCATTTCATAGTCTTAGATTATCTTTTAAATTATTCACACCTTTTTATCTTCTTCCTTCCCTTATTAGTTTCATAACATTTATATTTCATAATAAAGTCATGAAAGCATGATAAAATGAAAATGTGAACATTAGACACTAGAAGAAACTAGAAGGAACTCAAGATTGCAATTAAGAAGAAGAGCACTTAAATTTGACTTAGTAACACTACTGGGCTATTGTTCAAAAATATTCTTTAGTACTTTAACATTTGATGTATTGAAGGATATTTTTGAACAATGGACCAAGAAGTAAATTTTAAAAGATATTTTCCATTATAGATAGACTATATTGAGATGCTTATGAAGAAAGGATTTACTGAAACTGAACTGAAGTGGATTTAAAAATTATAAGACATAAGAACAATGTGGGAAATTTTTTTACATTATATATACAAATGAAATTAGCTTATTGCTTAAGAGTTGAATGGCATGGGCAACTGGAAAATCAAAAGAGTGACTTAGATAACTTTCCCACAGCGGATTTAAAAAGAAAGCTGTTAAAGTTTTGAAAGATTTTGTGATAAAGGGAAAAGAAGAAAGGCAAATAAAACAGCATTATTTGAAGAGATAAAAGGTCAAGATATGATGGAATGTGCACTTGCAGGAGCAGTGAGATAGAGTTTGATGATATGGAGCTTTCTCAGTGAGAGGCACAGATTAAGACAATCCACAGGCCCACACTAGAAGGGATGAGGGATAAGAAGTTCAGGGTAGCCACACCCAAGAATCTCTCAGGCTATATTTAGTAGATTACAAAGTATAGCTTTAGTTTGGCAGGATTCTGTCAATTAGATATAAGGAAATTAAGACTGAATGTAATTCAATTTCTCTTGCTTGTTTCTGATCTTGGGCCTGACACAAGATTATTACATGTAATAGGATGGCATACAAAGTGGGTTTATCTGATCAAGTTTAAAATAGATATGCTGTTATTTCTGGTAAACCTTGGTGGGCTTTTGTTGACCAGAACTGAACGATGATGTTTTAAGGATGTGTTTATAGAAAAGACATTAGATATGAGACAAAAAAATGTTAGTTGTACAGGTGATATATTATTAAAATTGTTTATAATTGTGACAAAGAAGAAAGTAATTTCTTAATTTTTTCTCTTTGTCATATTATTTTTGTATTTCCTTTTTCTTTTTATGTTATATCTATTTTATTTTACTTTCTATTTTGTTCTTTTTTGTATTAGTTTTTCTGTATAGCTATAATAGTTAATAAAATTATTATAAAAACATATCATAATAAAGTTATTACCCAAAAGGCCTGGCATCCTACATGACATTTAGATGACATTTGAGTAAATAGTTAGACAAGAAGCAGAAAATTGTTAATACATTCTTTGTGATGTTTCCTGTTGTTGAAAGTAAGAAATGCAAAGCACTGCTGTTGTGTGTAGGCATATCAGGCATTGGCTAAAATGCCCTTGACAGGCTAATTTATCTGGGGTAAGAGCAAGACAGAGTGAAGAATCTGTTTCATCTCCCAGCCTGACAAGATGGATGCCTTAAAGGACTTATTAGTATCATGAGAGCAAATAAATGGGTCACATTGGAAGAAATCCATCCTCACTTTTCTTTTCCAAGCATAATTGTTCTGGACTCTGTTTCTATAATTTGTATACCTATTTATAGAATGATTCACAATATGTATAATATAGATATTGCAATTAATATTTCAATAACAATAAATTGCAATGAATGAAAATCAAAATTTCAGTATAAACCATTATGTGGTAACAAACTAGGCTACATTTTACTTAATGTTCATTGGAACCAGTGAAATCAACAATTTAATTGTTCATATAGAAATTGGAATTATTTATCTAATCATAGAAAACATTGGTGATAATTTTACATCACCATTACAATATGGTGAAAATGAAATTATTTGTCAACCTTTTATTAAAATACAAGGAGATTGTCATATAGAGAAAAAATAAGTTTCCCAGTACAGTATATCAAGAATCAAGTACTGTGCCAGACTTCTGAATGTTTACAAGGGGTGTAAGGGGGACTTGATTTGGATTAATCTCAACATGTCCCCTTTCTGAAATTAGTAGAATTATTAGAACATAAATAAAAATAAAAAATCAAGTTCTCCATTGGACTTTTATGAACATGGATCTCTTCTCTATCCTTGTGCCTCTTTCTGTGAGCAGTGAAGAAAGTCCCCTGTAGCAATAATAATAGTAGTAGCAGTGGTAATAGTAATACTAATAGTACCATGTTAAGAGAATCTGGCTTCTCTAATATTCTTTGCTTGTTGGAAGTCAGCTGGGAAGATTACAAATTGTGATCATGTACCAGAAGACACTGCAAGCATCGTAAATGTGAGCCAGTTGCCTGTGTCTGAATATGATCATATAGCTACAGGGGTGATACAATTGTTGTAACTTTGAGGACAGGTTATAAATCACTTTTTCCAAGCCATTGTAACTTAGAACTCTTGTTAAATGTTAGGCCATAAGTTGTGGAGTACCCATAATGCGGTTTCTTCAACTCTCTTCTATATTAAGAATGATCTAGGGTGTATTTATAACATGAGTTAAATATGCAAAATACAGTGGGAGTTGATATGTGTCGTGCACTACAGTCTGTTAATCAGCCACATCTCTGTAAGAGTGTGTACATAAAGATTTAGAATCCATCTCTTTCTTACATTACAATAAATTATTAACATTAAATGATTTTTAAAATATTTTGCTTGTTTAATATAAATGGAAATTAGAAAGTCCTGACATTAACAGTATCTTAGCAAATTCATTTACAGAGGGGGCTTTGATTTACAATAATGTGAAAACCATTCCATAATTCCAATTTTTTAGCATGAGGGGGTAATATTAAATAATCATGAAAATCAGAACATAATCATTTTTGACATTTGAGAGGCCTTTTTTTGGAGATGATGCTAATTTGCAACTGATGAGACTACCAGAATGTAAAGAAATTCATTGTACATGTTAAAGAAGAAAGAAGACAAAATTGTGAATAAAGTAAAAATATATATCAGGAGAGAAGTACAAATGGATTTTGTGTCATGATGTCACAACATGTTTGATTTTTACTTAGGATTTTCATTATTTCTATTTTTTTTTCAGTATCATCAAGCACTATGTTACTTACCCACTACTCATTATGGAAGATGAATGGATAGTCACAGCTATCATAATGTCATCATTACCAAAAGAAGCTCTTAAGGAAGAAGCTATTTGGAAAATTATTGTTTTTGGCTTTGTATATTTTATTGTTTGCACTGCTTAAGGTATAAATTTTGAATAATTGTTACTCATACACTAATACATGGGAAATGACTTGTCTTTTTTTTTGCGTGTACAGAATATTATTCAGTTATGGATATATAAGCACATTTTCTTGATTGCATGAAACTTTTTTATTTCTTTACATATTGCTGAAATCAGTATTTAAGATTTACAAGTTCCATTATGAAGAATATTTCTTACAAAGAAGAAAAAAAACATAACTGTAAGACAAACATGCATTTCCCATCACTTCACAGCAGTTAGTCTTTAATGGCTTATGTTGTTTGTAGTTTGGGAAAATAATATTATAGAAATAGCAAAGTGGAATTATATTTTAGGAGAAATATTCGTCCCATATTTTGTTTTATTCTCTAGTAAAGTGAGAGCTTTAATGGGAGCCAATAATGAAGATAAAAAGCCAATAAACTTTTCTTTATAGCTTAATAGTACTGTAAGCATTGATGAATCACACAGAATGAAACAGTCATTATGACAGAATTGTGCTTCAGAATGATTTATTCAAGGGTAAGGTCTGTAGTATACACACCATGAAGATAAATACAAAAAAAAGTTGAGAAGAGGGGAATAGAAAATATAGAAAGTCGCATGCAGCAAGATGCACAGAAAACAAATTTAATTAATAAATAAAAATAAATGTAGCTATGCCATCCCAAAAAAATAAAAGTTGAAGACATAAGGGACAAGTCTGGTGGATCAGACTTGCAAAGGTGGGCAGATTTTGTACCTTTAAACGATCTGATCAAAAATATATCATTAAGAGGTATTGTGTGCAGTGATTAAAATATCAGATTTCCCAGGTTCATACAGAGAAAGAGGGTTATAGGTATAGTCTGTATTGATCTTAAAGGCATTTATTTATGTATTATTCTTCAAAATAAATCAGTTAGGTAAAGTACATTTCAAGTACATTTTTCATGAGCACTAAAAGAAGATGCTGGTATGCTTTCTAATGTGCTTTGTAACTGTATTTTCAGTTGAGAGACCGCCTCCTGCCAACTACCTCCTTGCGACCGATTAGATCGCATAGATTGGGCCTCCTCCGAATTCCATCTGCCAGTCAGTGTCGACTGGCAACTACACGGAGGAGAGCCTTTTCAGTTGCAGCTCCGACCCTTTGGAATGATCTCCCCGTGGAGATTCGTACCCTCACCACCGTCCAGGCCTTCCGCACAGCCCTTAAGACCTGGCTAGCTCGTCAGGCCTGGGGATAAGATCACAACCTGCCCCCTCCCGAATATTGAATGAATGTTGTGTACTATTTTATTCTTATGTATTGTTTTATGTTTATTGTTTCGTATTTCCCCCTCCCTTATTTTATGTAAGCCGCCCTGAGTCCCCTCAGGGAAAAGGGCGGCCTATAAGTATTAATAAAATACTAAAAAAATACTAAATTTAGGGCATTGATGTATGTTAGTGATTTCACCCCATCCTCCTTCCCTTCTCTCACTATTAATGTTGCACTGAAATCTGTCTTTCAATTTTCCAGGGGCATTTTCTTCCTCTGAAAAAAGATTTCCTTTTTTCCTTTTCTTTTTAACCTTATTCCTAGGATACTTAAAAAAAATTTCTTTGTTTTTTCCTTTCTGAATTTACTTTATTGAAAAAAATAATAATGGAAGTGGATGAAGATCTTTTCATTTCTTTCAAAGCCTAGAGCGTACCCAGCCTGCCCAAGGCCCAATAGAAAGACTTGTCTCTTCATTGAGATTTAATTAAATTGTGAGATGACTATAAAGAATTATGGTTCAAGGAGACTTCATAACTAAAAGTACACCATACTCCACTAGTAAAAAAAAAATACATTTTCTTTTTATTTGAACACAAATTCTTGGTAGGCAAAGGAGAGAATTCACATTAACATTGCCTAATATTTACAAATGAACATGGCAAATCTAGACAGCATACTAAAAAGCAGAGACATCACCCTACCAAAAAAGTGCATATAGTCAAGGCTATGGTTTTCCCAGTTGCAATGTATGGCTGTGAAAGTTGGACCATAAGAAAGGCTGAGTGCCAAAGAATTGAGCCTTTGAACTATGGTGCTGGAGAAGACTCCTGCAAGTCCATTGGACTGCAAGGCGATCAAACCAGTCAGCCCTAGAGGAGATCAACCCTGACTGCTCTTTAGAAGGCCCGATCCTGAAGATGAAACTCAAATACTTTGGCCACCTAATGAGAAGGAAAGACTCACTGGAGAAGAGCCTAATGCTGGGAAAGATTGAGGGCAAAAGAAGAAGGGGACAACAGAGAATGAAGTGGCTGGATTGAGTCACTGAAGCAGTAGGCATGATCTTAAATGGATTCCAGAGGATGGTAGAGGACAGGAAGGCCTGGGGGAACATTGTCCATGGGGTCACAATAGGTTTTGATCAATTTTAAGAGATATGTTGTAAGAAAGAGATTCATTTGTGGGCTTCTTCAGATGTTATTAATTTTTCAATGTCAGCAAAGTGATATTGATTAATGTCATATATAATGTGATGTTACTAAAAATAAATGAATAAATAATTGACGAGATTTAAGCAGAATGAGCTCCATAGCTGCACTACTTATAGAGATATTATATAATGTAATCATGTTTTGTGCCCTATACTATATTAATAATTAGGTAGATAACCTATATTAGATGGTCTGTTCTTATTATATGTAGATATTCTGTTCTTATTGTATGAAAAATGACAGTGTTGGCCATTTCTTTACAATAATCCAGATAGAGTGAGCAACAAAAAGTGAATATCCACCTACATATCTAACCAATGATTTTCAGTCTGGCCAAAAGCAATGGCACTTAACAAATAATTTGCTTCTGCTACTCCTTCTTGTCTAACTGCTCAGTAAATTGGTACTATTTTTGAAGTCACTTGATAAGAAAGTTGAAGTGATTGTTTTCATTCAATGCACTACTGTGAAAGAATGACTGGTTTTACATTTTAATCTACACAAGCTTAATTCTGGATGGTGGGCAACAAAATCTGTATCTATAACACTTGTAAAGTTATCAATAACAAGTCATAAATTAACATGTGCAAATATTTTATCAGCTATTTCACTTACCTATTATATAAATAATTTTAGGAACAAAAAGAAACTATAACTAAATAGAGACATAAAGTTGTGTAATATCCACCTATTGTTTCTGTTTGGAAGGAAAAAAATTAAATGCACTGGTTTAAAAAAATACACTGGCTTAAGAACTGTGAACTGACTACAGTTTTTTTTTAAATAATTACTTCATAAGTAATATGAAGAAGTTCATATTAAGGAATACGAAGAAACATGAAGACATTGGAGCAGGGCCTTAATAGATTAAGACATATTTAAGAAAATTAGAGGTATAATTTCTAACTTGAAAGTAATTTTTATCTTTGTGGTTGTGTAGTGGCTGTTGTGAAATGGGCTTCAGTAGGCAAGAGCCAGACCAGCATAGCTACAACAGCATTTATTGACTCAAAACTGCAACTGAGGAACAACAGGCAAATCAGAGGTGGGTTGCTCCCGGTTTGGCCCAGATCGGGAGACTCGGTAGTGGTGGAGGGAGGAGGCTATGCCCACCTGCCCAGACGCTTCTTCACATGTGCAGAAATGTCACGCACAAGTGCGCATGAGCGAACCAGTATTTTTTAAAAATAGAACCCACCACTGAGGCAAATGCCTGGGCTCACAAGGTTTTAACCAATCATAATGCTTGAAAAAACCGCCCAAATATGAATGTTCAAAGTTTACCTCCAAAACAGTTGGAGCTAACAGTGAGGATCATCTAAAGGTTAGTTTCACTTTAGCAGGGCTTAACACAACTATATACATTCAATACATGACAATGGGATTTCAGCATATTTCTGCTGTAGTTCTACTGAGATGAAATTTTCTAAAAATTTTCTTCCATGTGGATGTGCTTTTCTTTGTGACATTTTTCAAGTACTGAAAATGAAAGGAGGTCAAAATGTTCAAGGCATGGCAATGCTTCCAGAATCCAAAGTAAATCTCTTTACAGCCTCATTAGTTGCTGATTTGATAGCAGAGTCAAATCATGCCAGTGAGGGCAAATGAAGATAATGAAGAGTGATGCCAATGGTTCCTAAAAGAAAACGATGGGTTTGTGAGAAAATGCTACTAGTATTCAAGGAAAGACAAGAACATATAAAGCAATTCAGAATATTCCTCCTCCTCTAAATTCATTCAGCTGTTCTCTACAGAAAGCAGTCAATATTCTGCATAGAATTCTGATATAAAATTATTCCAAACCTCATTAAATAGGTCTAACCTTTTTTAAAAATAATAATAAAATTTTTTCTCATTTGTTAATTTTAAATATTTAGAGTCATTCCTCAAATCAGATACAGCAAGACAATTGCCTCAGCAGCTTATCTAATGTGCTATGAAAAATATATGTAAATATAATAGGACTACACAATTCTTATAGAAATATGACCATTTGTGTTTGCTTCATTAGTTAAAATAACATTACCTTGCAATTGACCTGGAGGTACCCTGACTTGGAAGAGAAAAAGAGTCTGCCCAGTTTCAGTTTGTGAATTCTTCTCCCATTTCTGCACAATTATTTTCTAAAAAAAGAACACAGTGATCTTAATGGTTATTTCTAGTATGTCACCCAAGCTGAGTTTTATAGTGTAGCATTTGGAAGCAAATTGTGCAATCAGCTGAACATATGTTTTCTCCTTTTCATTCCTCTTCCCTCCCTCACAATTAAAAGTCTTTTATGCAACATTCTCAAAGACTTGTTATGCTGTGCACCACATACCGCAGTATAAAATAATATAAGCTAACTGCAATCTGGAAATGAAACATAATGTCAGAAAGTAATTTTTCAAGTCACAATAACAGGTTTCAATGTTTATAGCATTTTGGTTGTTTTATTTCATATGACAATCTAAATATTTAGCATTACTAAACAAAGGATACAGATCACTGAAAAGAAATGATGACTAAGATTACTCTGCAATGTCTTTTCAGTAAAATATGCTAACTTCTGTTGGTATGGCTGGGGTCTCTATGGATTACAAGATAGATTTAATGTGGGTCTTTTTAAATTTCATAATATATAGAAGATAAAAGTAATTCTTATGCTCATTTTCACAATCAAGCTCATCTGTTCCTTTTTGCACTGTTTTTCTAGGGTTTCTTTATAAATATTATGTTTCACTGAAATAATTGGTCCAACTGATATATCCCCCAGTGCTACCATTCTAAACAGCTGTTTGTTACAAGCAGTGACGTGCGGTGAGGTTTATGGAGGGTGAGGCAGTCTTCTGCCTGACATCCCACTGTCTAAAGCGCTTTCTTTCGCCTGCCTGAGTTCTGACAGGTGGGCGAAAGAAAGCGCCAGCCCACCTCTGGCTTTCTTTTGCCCGCCGCTCTGTCCGACATAGAGGCAGGCAAAAGAAAGCCAGAGGTGGGCTGGCGCTTTCTTTCTTTTGCGCAGAGGCTGCAGCCAGCCTGAGCTGCCTGCCTTTGGGCAAAAGAAAGAAAACTGCTTTTGCCCGCCCCGCCGCTATGTCTGACATAGAGGCGGCCCGCTTCTATGTCCGACATAGCAGCGGGGCGGGCAAAAAAAGCCAGTGGAGGGCTGGCGCTTTCTTTCTTTTGCCCAGAGGCGGGCAGCTCAGGTGGGCTGCCTCTGGGCAAAAGAAAGAAAGCGGCAGCCTACCAGCAGAGGTGGGTAAAAGATAGGGTGACCAGACGTACCGATTTCAGCATGATAAGCACGCTTTATAACAATTTTTCCCGCGTCCCTCCGCCTTTTAAAAAAGTCCCAATTTTCTGGCTTCATGTTGAAAGCCCAGTGGATTTGCTTAAGAAATCCTAACTGGGGCAAGACAAAAGACACCCTGTCTAAACCCTCTCTCTCTCTGTCTCAGTACTTTCATTGAAGATATTAAAACATTAAAGCAACAAAATGGACCTCCCCCCCCCACCGCACCGCTTTTTTACCTCATTTTATATGAAAAAATGATCTAGTACCATAGAGCTGCAGGAAATGGCTAGAGAGGTTACTTCCTGGATTTTCCGGAGGGGAGGGGCACGGAGGTTGGAGGACTGCTCTGAAACATGATGGCATTTTCCCCTGACTAATTTCACCATTTCAATTTGCTCAGTTCTTTGTATTAACATCTACATCATTCTGGGTTTACTTTGAGTGCAAGCCTGCTAGTAAGTGGGTTTTTTTCTTTTATTTTTTAATGTATTTTAAAATAATATTTTATTTATTGTGCATAGGATTTATTAAAATAGTTTTATTCTGTGTGGATTTAAGTTAAGAACTCCCTGTTATTAAGCTTTCCTCAATTAATCTCTGAGTAGATTCCCACCAACTTCAAGATCCCAAGGGCACATCTTGGAAGCTACACCTTTGCTTAGTTTATAGATGATGCCTTTCCTTAAATATGAAAATAAATACATTTATTGTTCAAATGTGTACATCTCAATAGAAATGACTCTCAGGGGTGACAACAATCCACTAAAATAATAATATAAAACAGTAATTACAAAAACAGGAGCAACTGTTATGAAAATTATTATTAAAAAATAAAGAATAAAAATGGAGTTATTAAGTATATTAATTGCAGCAACCACAATACAATACCATTAGACATACCCAATTCCAAGGAATTAAAAGACGCTTGCTCCTGGGGAGGAAAGCTATGGCAAATCTAGACAGCATCCTAAAAAGCAAGGTGACCAGATTTTCAGTAAAGAGGGACACCTTTGACTGGGGGTGGGGGCTTGATTAAAAATTTTATACGGAGCAACAAAAATTTTCATACAACGCAAAAATAGTATTGTAATATTTTTTTATTTCAACATAACTACAATTTACAAATATAAATTGTAACTGTTGCCAAACATCAAAATTTTGATCACGTGACCATGAAGATGCTGCAATGGTCGCTAAGTGTGAAAATGGTCACTAAGTGTGAAAAATGGTCATCAGTCACTTTTTTCAATGCCATTGTAACTTTGGTCACTAAGCCCATTATACCACCTTTCTTGCCACAGTTCTTAAGTGAATAACTGCAGCTGATAAGTTAGTAACATAAGTGAATCTGGTTTCCCCATTTTACTTTGTCAAAAGGTGATTATATGACCCCAGGACACTGAAACCATCATAAATATGAATCTGTTGCCAAACATCAAAATTTTGACCACGTGACCATGAGGATGCTGCAACGGTCGCTAAGTGTGAAAATGGTCGCTAAGTGTGAAAAATGGTCATCAGTCACTTTTTTCAATGCCATTGTAACTTTGGTCACTAAGCCCATTATATCACCTTTCTTGCCACAGTTCTTAAGTAAATAGTCTAAGACAATTTAAAAAAAGATTCTATCCAAAATACAAAATACCAGCTGCAGTTATTCATTTAAGAACTGTGGCAAGAAAGGTGGTATAGTGAAAAAAAAATTACAATACTATTTTTGTGTTGTATGAAAATTTTTGTTGCTCCATATAAAATTTTTAATCAAGCGCCCCCCCCCCCCCCGGTCAAAAGTGTCCCTCTTTACCAATCTGAAAAATCTGGTCACCTTAGTAAAAGACCCACCTCTGCTGGTGGGCTGCTCCAGACACAGAGAAAGAAAGCTCAAATTGAGAGAGAGTGTGTTTGAGTGAAGAAACACACACACACACACACACACACACACACACACACACACTACTTACAATTACTTACAAATTACATTAATTTTGAATGTTGCTTTTCTAAAAGGCCCTAAAAACATGGCTTTGTCAGTGGACTTGGAGACTACAAATGGAATGGAGCTTATCAAATAACTATTCTGATTGCATTGTTGCTGCCATGGAGGTGAGGGTGAGGGTGACATACATATATACATACGCCATGATTTATTATGTGATGGTTTTTTAAATAAATAAATGCTGTAAGCTGCCCAGAATCATCTATGTATGAGCTGTGCAGCTATATAAATTTGTTTAATAAATAAATAATAAAGGATGGAAGGTGATTAGATACTGAATATTATGAATAAAGAAACTTGGGTATATTTTGCTTAAAGAAGAGAATACTAAGCTGTCTGCCAATATATAAAGGGATATCACAGTGAGAAGATTGTGAATGTATTCTGCACAGCAACTGAAATTAAGACAATTTAGTTAAATTAAGATAATTTAACTAAGAGAGATTCACACTTGCAAGAAGAAATTTCCTGAAAGAAATTAGATTTATTAAGCAGTGGAACAGACTGCATCTATACCAATTTTAGAATTAAAAATAATTATGGAATAACTTAAATAGAGGCAAATTAAGTTAAAAGATAGTATTGAACTCCTTTACAACTAGGATTATATAATGATAAAACATTTGTAACAAGGTGATGTATACAAGGTAAAGTCTGCTAAAACTTTACCTGTGCAGTTGTCAAATAGGAAAGTAACAAGCAAAGTGAATATACTCACTAAACTGGTAAAACCTACAGGAGAAGTTGGAGTTAAAATGCTAATATCTTTGTGTCAAACAAATAAGGAACAAAGTAATGTGCTCTTGAGACTGGAAAAGATCAGAGCATATACCTGTATCAAAGAACATAACATCACTGAACCTGCATACTAATTCCACATCAAACAAAGTTTTTCTTAAGATCTTAACAAATAAGAATATGGCCAAACATGGTAAGAATACTTTTAAAGGCAGATGAGAATGTAATAAGATAGCTGGTACAAACTAAATAATGGCGAAAAGAAAAATTAAGAAGCTGGTTTATCTTTGCTTTATTAACTCTAATACCTTAATATGGAATGTGGAATATGGAATTTTAAGCCCAACAGCTGTATCAGAAAAAGTAAACATCAATGATAAAATATTTAATTCAGATTAATATGATTTCTCAGCTTGGCTCTAGGTGACTGAACACAATTATAATGAAGCTAAGAATCTAATGAAATATACTTCTCAGGTTCAAGACATGTCCATAGGGCATCTGTGTGAGCAGTGATATACTATGAATCCATCACAATTCAGAAAAAAGCCAAAGACACCCCATTCATAGGTTCTTGTTACCAACAAGCAATTGAAAGTTCTTTTGATGCTACAGCTAGTTGGGGTTTCTAAAGTTTTTGCCTTCAGACCTCTCTTTACTATAACCTTAGCATACGTACAACACCTAAAAATTGAAATACCAAAATGAATCAAAATAAATAGTGGAAATAATTACATTAGAAAATTGGAAATAATAATTTATTGTAACAATGTAACTAAAAGGTTCTTTACAATGCCTCCCATGGACTGTGCCCTTCCCGAAGAAAAGAACATATCACAGTTTGAAAAATCCTGACATACAGAATATTTTGACAGTGCTTTCTAATCATTTACATGTTAGTGAAATTTTACACTTAAGAGTGTAAACACTGTGGTGGCAAAGTGCAGCATTGCAGGCTAATTATGCTGATTGCTGACTGGCAGCAGTTCAGAAGTTCAATTCTCACCGGCTCAAGTCTGTAAAGATTCTCAGTCATCCAGGTCATGGTTGTCCCGCAGGTGCTTTTTTCAGGAGGCAACTTTCTTGGTTTTTTTTTTCTTTTAAAGGACGTTTCGCTTCTCATCCTCCCATTTCACACTATCCTGTCAGAGCTGAAAAAGCTTCTTGGATGAAAGAAATAGCACATCGACTTATATAGAATATAAGTTGATGTGCTATTGCTATTGCTATTGCTAGTGTAGCAAAGAAATTATATCCTTCAAATATCATACGAGAACTTTGTCTTATATCAGAACTCTAGTCGTATCGTTATAACATGTGTATGGTATCTTTCTCTTTGTTTTTGCTTTTATTTTGAGAGAATGAAAAGGATGTGAACATGCTAGAAAGTCTACATATACTGTATATGTGGTACTTGACTTACAATGGTTCACTTAATGACCATTCAAAGTTGCAAGAGCACTGAAAAAAGTGACTTTGTTGGTCACACTTACAACCACTGTAGCATCCCTGTGGTCACATGATCAAAATCCAGATGCTTAGCAACTGGCTCATATTTATTATGGTTGCGGTGTCCTGGGGTGCTACAGTTGGACTCCACTATGCTCTGAAACTCCTTTTGGAAACTGAATGTAAAGCACCGCAGAGCATAAAATCTGTCAGAATTGCAGTTTTGACATAGAAGCATTTATTCTGAAGTATACTTTGATTAGTACATCATGGGAAGGAGTCTTACATAAAGAACTAATGATAATTTCATTCCTTTGAGGCTTAAATCTGATTATTTTATTTGCAATGTAATGTAGGGGGAATTTAAATGTCATTTTCTCTCAATCCAGGGCTGCTCTTGGAACTGTAATAAATGGAGTTCCATATTATTTGTCTTGAAGACTTGCTGTAAAGGTATCATATAATAAAATTAATTATTTTTATTGATACTGATTTATGGAGTTTCGTGTTGTGTGATTTGGGCAATAAACTTAATTAGCCAATGAAGGCAAGAGACATAGTACTAAGTAGTACTAAATAGTGAGCAGGCAATAAAAGCTGAGTTTAACACACTTCATGAAGAACAGTGTTGTTATACTCTACTACAAATTTATGACCCTTTTTTGAGTGAGGGGGAAGCAGTGATGGGTTCCGGGTAGTACGGCCCGATTCAACCATACCAGTAGTAGCCGGGAGAAGTGGCCACCGTACTGATATGGTGGCTCATTTGGTCTAAGATGCCCAGCCCCGTTCATAGCATACCAGCTGCGCTGGGGTCTGGAACCCACCACTGGGGGGAAGACTTCCAATTCTTTTTACATTCACTGTAGCAGCAAGCAGATGACCAATTTGAACTACAATGTTTTTTTACACCAGACAATCCTGTAGGGGGGGGGGGCACTCCACATTATAGGTACAGGAGCATTAATTTTACTACCTCATAGTAGGATGGTGAATTGTGATTATAATAGATAGAATAATTGGTTGATCCTTTCATTATGCAATGCAGTGATGGTAAAATTTTATATTTTTTCTTTCTACAAAACTTTTCTTATTCAATACACAAAGATATTTTTTAATGAACAATATTTTGTCATATGAGACGTCACCTATAACTAAACTAGAAAAAGCTAAAACCATATGATAAGTTCATATAATTGAGAAATTGATCAGTATAGTCTAGTTGAGATTTCAATATTTTTGGAAACTATCTCTAGTTTTAGATGGGAAGTAGCATTAGAAAAATGACTGAAGGTCGGCTTTGGTTTTTCTTCTTTCGTGCCATGTTTTGTTTGTTTTGTTTTTGTTTACCAAAAACATTCTGGGGGGAAAAACTATCTCAGCTCAGTTCTGAACAAAGTTATAATTCTTTTTTTTTTTTTTTTTGGTTAATTGCAAAACTATATATACACGCAAGTTTAACATAAAGAAGACTAGAACAAGCAAGAAATGACAATTGCAGTGTTCAATCATAATCTTCTTTAGTTCTGTAGTCAGCAGAATATTGCTGTCATTTATAATAAAGAAGACTTTGTGTTCCGAAGCTAAAAACATTAACGCTATGCAAATTGGCAAAAAATGTATTAACACAGCACTTCACACAGGTATATAATATTTTTCAAAGTTAACGTCATAATGCCATGCAAAAACCATTCTATAATGTCAAAGAGTAAATTTTAGCTCAGTGATTCATCATCAATGACAAAATGTTGCAGCATTTAAACAAATATTCATATGAACCAATAGTATTTCTTGGCATGATAAGCAGGCATAAAACAAAATCCATGTGTATGCTCTCTCAAAAGAAAGAGTGTGCATATATTTAAAACTGCCTATATAACATACAGGCAGTTCACACCTGCTATGTGCAGCATTACATTGAAGCTCTTTCAACAATAGGCATTTTGACAATATTATACAAATACTTTATCATGGGTGCCAGCTGTTCTTCATTTCTGGGTATTGATAAGTGTTGTTTTAAAAGAATTGCACAATTTGGCACAGCTTTACCTAAAAGATTGTCTTCTCCCTTATATACTGAACTTTCTATCTGTTCTCCTTTTAGGAACAGTTTGGACAACTTACATCATTCATATAACATACATACATACATACATGTGTGTGTGTGTGTGTGTGTGTGTGTGTGTTGTATTTGTGCTGATAAATAAATAAAGGGATATAATACAGCACAGGTTCAAATCCCAGTAAGGGTATGGCTAGCTGATGAGAGCTAAATAGCTTGAAATAGATCTATATTAGTCTCCCTTTATTTATTTATCAGCACAAATACAACACAAAATGTAACAAAGGCAACAGTAAAAATATTGGGCTTTCTGTCTGGATGGTCTCTTGTGATGAGCCGATGGACAGAGAATGGAAGCAGTTAGCTTCCTCCCATAATTGGGGCATACCAGGGGTTGTGGCAATATATATATATATATATATATATATATATATATATATATATATATATATATATATATATATATATATATATATATATATATATATATATATATATATATATATCTGTGTGTGTGTGTGTTGTGTGTGTGTGTGTTGTGTGTGTGTGTGTGTGTGTGTGTGTGTGTAGATTTTCACGGGTGTAGGTATGCTGGTCTTGTTGTATTCGGGTCTTTTCCCATGTAAGATTGAGATTATCTTGGCAATGTTTTGGCGAGGTCTCACTCTCAATCTTCAGCCTGGTGTTTTCGGCTTAAAGCGTGGTCGAGCTGCTGTCTTTCTATAAATCTTGGTGGAAGTGTGTGTGGAAACCAGCCCTAGTCAACAAACGAGCAACACAAAACAACAACTGACACACAGTCAGCCCCAATCAGCCCCAATCTACCAATCTTGATACAACTACACAGCCAATCATTCCACTTACTGAAAAAAATCCAGCACTCCACCACCCCCCAATATTTATAGAAAGATAACAGCTCTGATCACGCTTTGCTCACACAAGCACGAAGCGGATGGCACCAGCCTGAAGATGGCGAGTGGGACCTTGTTGAAACGTCACCAAGATACTCTCAATCTTACATGGGAAAAGACCTGAATACACACACACACACACACACACACACACACACACACACACACACACACACATTCGTAGATTTTCACGGGTGTAGGTATGCTGGTCTTGTTGTATTCGGGTCTTTTCCTATGTAAGATTGAGATTGTCTTGGCAACGTTTCAGGCTGAAGATGCCGAAACGTTGCCAAGACAATCTCAATCTTACATATCTTGGTTCACAGATGACTTACTCTCTGGAAACAAATATGTGGGGGCTAAAACCCATCTGTATATAGTTTAAGAATATAAAATTTAAAACAATAGAGTGAAATGTAAGGGAGAAAAGCAAAAGGCACCAAAGGGATCAAGGGATCACCCACTTATGTTTGACGTAGCAGTTTCTTGTGATCATAACACAGGAGTTAAGTTTTTTGTGGTGAAGGATAAACACATCAGCTTGGGAGTTGACATACCATGTGAAGTTTATATGAACATATGAACAGGAAAAACCTCACTTTGGGATATAATTAATTTACAAACTAAGAAAGATATTCCAAATATCAGCCAAAAAACAAACAAACAAAAACTTTTGGTGAGTTGCCTTCTTTTTAAAATTAAGTAAAGAAAAATGCTATCTTAAAAATAATTTAAAAAGAAAAAGCTTAAAAAGATTGTGATTCAATAAGGTTTCAATTGGTAAAAGGGAAAGTAATTATGGAAAATAATTAATTAATTTGACAAAAAGACCAAATATTTGTGGGAATGTTGCTTGCTTATTATTTAAGGAAGTAGATAATTGATGGATTTTTCAAAGTAGAAAAATAAAAGGGCAATATGAGCGAGCTGTGAGACTGTAACTACAAAGAACTAATTGGGCCTAAAGTGTTAAAGACAGAGGAAAAAAAGGAAAAAAAGGAGAAGCCTGACTTTCATTTTCACCCTAGTAATTGACATACTTTCACTTTCTGGCAACCATAAGAAAACCTGCAAGATTAGAAAAAAGAAGAAGAGGTTCACTAGAAAAAGTTACAGATAAAGGCAGTTTTACTAGATTTATTGCAGAAAAAAATCCAAAGCAAGAAAATGACTGCAATGGTTCTCAATAGTTTAGATGTGTTGAAAAAAAGAAATGGAAGAAGAATTTTCAGGAATAAACAAAGATATGAACAAAGTTATAAAAATCTGTTGGACAGTTGTCTGGAGATCTAAATAAACAGAACTAAAGATAAATTTATCTTTAAATGTATATATATATGATCAGTGGCTCAGTGGCTAAGATGCTGAGTTTTTCGATCAGAAAGGTCAGCAGTTTGGCAGTTCGAATACCTAGCACCGCATAATGGAGTGAGCTCCCGTTACTTGTTCCAGCTTCTGCCAACCTAGCAGTTTGAAAGGATGCAGAAATACAAGTAGATAAATAGGGACGACCTTTGGTGGGAAGGTAACAGCGTTCTGTGTGCATTCGGCATTTAGTCATGCCAGCCCCATGACCATGGAGACATCTTCGGATAGCACTGGCTCTTTGGCTTTGAAATGGAGATGAGCTCCCTAGAGTCAGTAACAACTAGCACATATGTGCGAAGGGAACCTTTACCTTTATCTTACAGATAAATTATAAAGATAAAAAGAACTGTGGTGGCACAGTGGTTAGAATGTAGTATTGCAGGCAAACTCGCCAACTGCCAGGAGTTCAATCCTGACCAGCTCAAGGTTGACTTAGCCTTCCTTCTTCTAAGATTAGTAAAATGAGGCTCAAGATTGTTGGGAACAATATGCTTACTCTTTAAACCACTTAGAGAGGGCTGTAAATCTAAGTGCTATTGCTATGCTATTTAAAGCAAATTACTGATAAAGTGAAAGTTTTAGAAAGTAGGGCAGACATTATAGATTGATGGAAAAACAAATGAATAATTGTTTCAATTGGCATTACTGGAACTGAGCAACAAGAATGTTGCTTAATATTTATAAGCATTTTAGAAAAACATGGAAAGACTGCATAAAGGCATTTCAAATATATACTGGAACTGTTAACTACATTACACAGAGAATTTTAAAAATTACCATTCAGTTGAAGCAGAACTTTTCTTTTTAGGTTTGCTGGACAAACAGAAAAAAGCAATGGAGCATTTTTTTAATATATGATTCCTGCAGCAAGATAACTGTATGCACAAAGGTGGAAAGATTCACACTATCCATCATAGAGGTCATTTATGAAATTGACAGAACTTACTGCAATTGATAAACTGATTTCTTTATTTAGAAATAGACAATATCTACATTTATTGGTGACTGTAATGGACTTTTTTCATTAAAATAAAAAAAAACCTTGAGATTTATGGTTTTGATGATTAGACAGGGTATAAAATAGAAAGAAAAGAGCCATGTTAATTTATAGAGAAGATGTCAGCCTCTGCTTTGCTGCTTGCTTTCGGCTGCCATTGAAACGGGGAGGAGGGGCATGGTATTTGGGTGAGGAAGTATTCAGTACAGGAGTGATTGTAAAAAGGGAGTTGTTTTCACCATCCACTGTGCATGCTGCAGATAGAGAATTTGCCGCCAAGGCCAACTGTCCAACAAACCAACCTGATGATGCTTTTTGAAGATGTCTCCCATATAACACTTGAGGGATGTGCGGATTGGACCATGGGATGGGGTTACCAGGGGGAGGGGGCTGGGTCACATATTGATATCTATGATTACGTGTGCTTTTGCCTTAGATCTTGCTTTGCTTAACTGCTATCTACTCATGACCAGTAAAAGTACTCTTAATTCTGCAAAATGGAGTTGAGCAGTTTCTTTCTTGGTTACTGAGGGAGGCTGCCTTGACATTAAGCAAGATCTCAGTTTCGCACTCATGCCGTAGCTAACACCTTCCAAGGGGAGTGCAACAAAATCCCAAGCCCCTGAAGAATGTCCCACCAAGGCAGTGACCAGGAGGACGATATGGGAGCGGCTGCATCCTCGTGCCCATTGGAAACAGACCGGATGGCCGGACTACACTTGGAAGAATGATCCGTTCGCCCCAGATGGACGTTGGGAGTGGGACAGAAGTATGACCCTGAGGAAACTCCGGCTGGAGTTACCACAAGGAGACAGAGGTGACCAGCAGCCGCTTGGCAGGAGGCAGATGAGGAGAACCTTATGATGTCCCAGGCTATGAAACTCTTTGAAGAGGCTTGGGAGAGGCGACGCTTCCATGACAGTGGTCCTGAAAGAGAAGCAGATCTCCAAAAAACAGAGGAGAGATCTGCAGAGGGCCTGTTCTGCCCGAGAGGAGCTGGGTGGGTGGGGGGCAGAAGATGGAACTGATCAGGATGATCCAGCCCCAACCCCAGCAGCAGCAGCCTCCAGAAACATCCCAAGAGGGGATGTTTATATAAAATATAATTGTACTTAAAACTGCTGTGAAGAACTGCTACTTCTTTATCTTTGTTTTTCTATTCTCTCCTATTTTATTTTCTCAATGCAAATATATTTTCATGTTATTCATCTTTTCTCAGTTCTAATTTCATTTGTATTAGTTTTTTCATTGCTTTTAAAATTTAATAAAATATATATTTAAAAAAATAAAAAATGCTTGTATGCCATTTATTCTTACAGAGTCTAGGTAGCTAAAAATGTAAACAAATAAAATCCTGCCCAAATCCCCAATTCACACATTAATACTTAAAAAAAATAAGCACCAACAAACACATATGCCAACATAGCTGCAACCTTATTTGAACCTCTTTCAAATAACCAGGTCTAAGGATAAACCCACCAAAGTTGCAGTTCCTTATTGCTGTGAGTCTAGAATAACTCTCAAATTCAAACCACCTCTGACCAAGGACTTAAAGCCATATTCAGAGACAAAAATAGAATTTCTATGAAAGAGTTGGGCATACAAACTGACAAATTAAATCAAAGTATCTTCTTTCACATCTAGATTCTAAGCACTGTATTAGTATGTCATTGCATCGCCAACCCAGCCCAGGGTGTATAGTTACTGTATGTGTCATCTACTTATTGAAAATACTAATAGAAGACCTGTCTCAGCATCTTCACATAGCTGTTAAAAAGATATTAAGAGAGGCGGATCCCCTAAGGTACTTCATAAACAGATCTGTTCTTACCAGAGGTGGGTTCCTATGGTTTGGTTGGGTTTGATAGTGGCTTAGCGGCCTGAGTCACTGGAACTGGCAGTGAACTAGGCCTGAACCAGTTCTCCTGGTGTTGCCATAGGTGCCACTATCTTGTTTTTTTGCTTCTGCACATGCACAGCACAATTTTTATTGCACTGGCTGGCCATGCCCCCGAACTGGCCCACTCCGATGCACGCCCTGCTTCTCCTTCACCCTGTGGATTTACAGAACTGCTTCCTCCTGCCTACAAACAGGTAACCAGCATTTGCGCTAGCCTAGACCCCCCCTCCCCACCGGCTGCAACCTGGGCCTTGCCTGGTCAACTGGGGGGCCTGTAGGGAAAGCGGAGAGTCTATGGGTGGGCAGACCCAGGCTGGCCTCCAAGTACAAAACTGAGCACTTAGACCCAGGGAGTCTAAAGGGTAGAGGTGGCTGAAGGCAGCCAAACTTTTTGCATTCTGTTTTCGTGCTTTCTGGTTGAGCAGAGCACAGAGCCAGTATGCAGTGCAGGGCCCACTTCCCTCCACCTGAAAGTATGAAAATGGAATGCAAAAGGAGGAACCCAGGTAAGGTGATGTGCCATGCACAACTTCAAGGCACAAGCATGTGCATGCAAGCTGGTGTCAAGTCCCATTGCAGGGCTCGACATACCTGGGGTTGGAGGTGGTGAAGGGCGAGGCATGGATGGGTCTGGCGGCACAATCCACAGCAGTGGCATGCTTTCAAGTGGCTGCTTGTCAGCTGTGGAATCTGGAACTTGGCCAGGGGATGGTGGATCAATCATCAGGGCTATGCTGGTGAGTAAAGTGAGAGCCTGCAGATGCCGAAAAGCACTGGTGGAGTGGGAAGTTTTGACATCCAGGCTCCACAATTTTACATGGCCCCTGCCACACCTGGGGGTGTTTAGGGGGGTTACAGCCAGTTCCTCCTCCACCCTTGTCCCAAGCCAGGATCGGGTGAACTTTCCTCCCTCCCACCCTGCTTGCACAGTCCAGCACCTCTGCCTGCATTTTTTCCTATCTCCCACTCTTTCCATTCTGTTATTCTCACTTTCCCACTGGGTTTCCTTCTCCATTCCTCTCTCCCATGCATTTTCCAATCTTTCCAATTTCTTTTCCGGGCGCTGCGCTAGTTTCCTCCTGGATTCCTCACTCCCCTGCCTTCTCCAATCTCCCCAATTTCGGCCCTAAATCCTCCAGCAGTCTAGTTTGGGGGGTTTTCCCCTTCTCTTCCCACCCTTCCCTCCATTGGACTCCTAATTTTTTTTGCCACCATTTCAGTGGGCGTGGCTTGGTGGGTGGGTCATGTAACTGAGTGTGCATGAGTGATGTCAAGTTGGCCACGCTCACTTAGTCACATGCACCCCCACTTAGCCATGCCCACAGAACTCGTAGTAAAAAAAATTGAAACCCATCCCTGGTTCTTACTCATCACCACTGATCTCTAGAAGGTGGTTCAACCATTGCAAACAATGCCCCATTCCCTTAGATGTTTTTTCCAGAAGAATGCTAGGTTAATGGTATTAAAAGCTACTGACAAAATTTTGATCCCAGGGATTGCACTCCTCCTTATTGAATTTTTCCAATCCAAGGGACATCTAATCATTCACTGTTTCACACGCCAGTTGACTATCTAAATTGACCTAATAAATTCTGCTTGTTATGCCTTAATTTTTATTTACTAGAATAAAGAACCCAGTAAGCCAGGCTTCCTTTGAGAAATAATGTAGTAACACAAGTCCATATTTCCATCACAGTCTTTCTACTAGTACTAGATTATATCCTTGGTTTGAATTTCCCCCATGATATAAATCACATCATAAAAAGTTATTAAAAATCATCTTGAACTAGAGTGTTAAATACTAAAACCCTATCATATTCATTGAAACGACCCCCCTAATCTCTTGCAGGGTGGAGTCTGGGCGACTGAATGAAGCAAGCAGAGTGTTTTAATGGCTGGATGCCCTTTCAGTCACCAATGCAGGGTTTTGTTCAGCAGATATATTCTCTGTGTGCCCAGAGAGAGAAATATCTGCCTCTATCTAGGATCGAACTCACAGCCTTTTGATTGTGAGGTGAGAGCTCCACTTTAGGCCACCGCAACACTACTTTAAATACTGAAGCCCTATCTGACATTTAAAAAATATGTTGGGATGTTTTGGTCATAAGAAAATCAGCAAATATCATGTTGCAGAATAAATACTTAAAGGATTGCATGAACTGGAGAAAGGGGAAACCCAGAAAGTCAGGATTGGATAGAATTGATAAAATCCTAAAGAAAAAACAAACACCAATGTGCAAATTATTGACTGGATATGCTAACAATAAGCATAGCATGCAACTATTGAAAAGCAGGAGCAAGGCAATTTGTGTTGGAGTTTTGTTTTTCTGAAACTTCTGCCTTTAATTTCTTCTGTTTACAGTTTCTCATTTATTACACATGCTTTGCATACTGTTATTCTCCTGCAAAGTGATAACATGTAGGTGTGCATGAATTTTCAATTAAGCACATGAGAAGTCTTGAGGATCTTCCACTGGTTGATGACAGAAATGAAGAGTTAGCCTTCATGTTTACTTCATAGCACAACTAGTAGAAATTCATCACTGTGTCTTGTGTCCTGGATTAAAAATTATGTTATTATCTCAACAAAAAATTTGGAACAAATATTATTCTTCCCCATTTTCTCACATTCAAACCTTTTCATTCTCTAGAAATGCAAAATGAATTTCTAGCACAGCGCTGAAGCCTTCGTTGTTAGTGTGCCTTCAGGCATGTAATTAACTGAGGAATTTTATCTTTTCTATTCTATAGTTTGATCAGAATTCATAAGCTCAAAGAAACTTTAAAGTATTGACCAGCATCCTCCATAAAAAGAAGTCATGAGCCACTTGGAGGTATCATTATAAACTTGAGTGCACATCACTACTTTTTCACACCAATATTAATGCAGCACTGACAATGCTTATTTTTACAGCTCAGCCAGCACCAGTAAGATAATTTCTTTTGCCCATCATTTGCTTTAGAAATATCTGGGTTCTCAAGTTATCCCATGGCCAACATTTCCACTACCATCTTTAATGGTAAAGAATACTTCTAGAACAAATTTATGTTGGGAATGTGGTAATAATAGTGAGTGCTAACATAAGAAAAGCACTAACATTATTATGCCTATACTGAGAGTAGTGAATTATTAGCCAACAGGTACTAAAGAAACAAATCCAATCCATGATTTTCTAGGAAAACAATGCTGTAAACCACAAATTTATTATGTATAAGATTTTAACTTCATTAATTTCTGACATTGGGAGATAAGAATAGCTGATATGGGAAGTCTTCTGCTTAATTACTATTATTGAAATAAGCAAGATGATTATTTCTATAGATCTGCCTTCTTTAATTCAGTACCTAATAGACATGTTGAACTATAACTTCTACTAATCATGTGGTCTGCAACATTTTGGAGCTGCAATCCAGTTACAATTCATCTAAAAGGTGGCCTAGGCAGATGCTGATATTTGACAATGTTAAAGTTAGCATCACAAGTTGTAAGCTGTTCTGAGTAAAGCTGCCTTTTGCAATTTACTGCTGATGAAATTGTCAGTGCTAATGGTGTTCAAGTGATGCTCCAGTTGTTTATACCCAGGGTATAAATCTTCTTAGTTACTTCAAACATGTTAGTTTGATATGCTATATATTTGGAGTACATTCTTCTATATCTGTTTGTTCTATTGCTGTTTGTAAATTGTTTAGAGATTATGTATTATGAACATAATGTACAAACAGCCTTACATGAAATTTTGCTTGCTTTCTAAAAATGCACAATGTATTTTATATATTTTATTTTTTTATAAAGTAACATCAAATTCTACTGCACAGGATAAGACTTGTAATGCATAAGTAATTGATACAGGTTGTTCTGACCCAGCGTTCGCAAGCAATGAGTAACCACTTACTCATGAGTAAAACAGCCCCCTTTTTAAAACAGGGAAAGAACAGTTTTTATTCACATTGAATAGACAAAACCAAAAATAGTTAGTCACAAATGAATGTCTTTTTCCTTTCTGAAACAGGGCACGGATAGTCCCTGTTATATTCACATGAGAACTCAAGGTAAAAAGTCCTTCAATGATTAAGTCAAGCAGAAACAGTTCCTGAAGTTGCCTAGGAAAATTCACTGCCTATTATTTCCCAGCAGGGAGATTGGCACCTCAAAATACAAAACCCCAACAAAACTGGTTCTGGCAAAGGAATCTGCCTTGATTTATGTATACTGGAAAATGAACAGTTGTCTGCAACAACAGGCAACTTTCAAACTTCTATTATTTATTTTCCAACCAGCGAGGGGCTGGCTCATGTCTACAACTTCTTTTCCCTGAGAGCCTGCTTATTGCTGTATATTGCTCTCTTCTCCTCTTGTTTCCGAAGTGAGGCGTGGGAGGAGTCACACATGGGTATTAACCCAGCCCTTTTGCCCTGGAGACTGAGGTAAATCTTGAGGACACACCTCCGTTCCTCCTTCTGACCTCCCAGATTAACCTCAGTCTCTGGCCCAGAAGGAGTGTTTTACCTGACTCGTAGACAGGAATTTTTTTTGCAGGATTTTTTGTTTTAGCTTCTCACCCTTTGCTGCACCCTCCTTCTTCATGCTCCACGCGCCTAGCATTCCAAGCCTCACTGCTTGCTAGTGCATTCCCCAGGCGGCTATATGGTCGCATAAGAGGGGAAGCAGTCTCTGAGCCACATGGCTCACCGGAGCGGCCACAGGCATCCAGAAGACCCCTGCAGGCAGCGGAGGACAGAAGGCCCTGCAGGATCATCTCTCGTCATTCTCAAGTCCCAGAGGAGATTGGGCCGCAGATTGGCGGCTGCCATCTTCAGGTCCGCCATCTTGGAGCACGTGAGTGAGCGCGTGGCTGGCAGACCTTCTATGGTCACCGAGAGTGCTCAAGAAGCACCGAGGAGGCCAGAAGAGGCCTAGAGCGGCCCCCAGTCTGCCGGTGATCCACAGAGGGACCTGAAGTTTCCAGTGCATGCCGGCACACGAGCCGTAGGTTGATGGCTGGGGAAGGAAGCGTGAGCTACAAGAGCATCGTGCAAAGCAGCTAAGCTGGCAGAGAGTGAGGAGGGGGTGATTGGCAGAACTGTAAGTTGGATGGTGGAGGTGGCGAGGAATGGGGATGCTGGTCCCAGATCCCTAGGGGACTCGGACCCAGGTGAGGGGACCTCTAGAGGAGCTTTCCAGGTCACCAGAGGGAGGTCCCCCGCCAAGAGAAGCACCCCTAGGGCATCCAGGAAGGAGACCCATGCTAAAGGGGATAGAGTTACCAGGGCCTCCACAAGAAGATTTAAGGCCACCATCAGCCCTTCCCCTTCCAGGTCGCCACCCTAGCCTCAGCTTTAGCCGTGGTGACTGGAGACATCGCCAACTGCCTTAAGGCAGAGGATAAGAAGGCAGAGATCATTTTACGTAAGTCATTCCAAGCAATAACCTGGGCCATTACGGCGGCCGCTTCTGCATCTTTTTTCACTAGATCTAAAGTGCTGTGGCTGGAACAGCTGACAGACAGGACCCCGGCCACGGAGGTACGACTGCTGCAGGACATCTCTAAGATGCTGGCAGCCACGCAGTTCTCAGCAGATGCCACCCTGGATGTAGTTAAGTATGCGTCTCGAGCCTTGTCATCCTCTGTAGCGTCCAGGTGCCTGCTGTGGTTGCGCCACTGGCAGGCGGAGTCCCGGGCTAAGTGGCACCTGGCAGGAGTGAACTATGCCGGGGACAAGCTTTTCAGTGCCTCGCTGGATCCTATACTGGTGGTGGACAAAAATAAGCGGAAGGTCTCCCCGGCTAAGACCAGACAGTCAGATCACCGGCATGCTCCTTACCCCAGGAGAACATCTTACCGCCCACCTGAATTGGATGTCCAGAATCAGAGGTACCAAACCCCCAGGTTTCATAGACAAGGGGATAGGCAGTTTCCTAGAGACAGATTCAGGGGCCAGCAGCAGAGCAAGCAGCCCTTTTGAGGAGGGGGCAGTCGCCCATTCTGTAGGTTCAAGTGATCTGTTCATGGATCACCCTATCGGCGGTCACCTCTCCCTTTTTGCGGATGCCTGTGAGCACGTCACTTCAGATGAGTGGGTCCTCCAGACTGTTAAGCTTGGGTTACAGCTGGAGTTCCGCTCGCTGCCTCCAAATAGGTTCTGTACCTTCGGCTCCTCTGCAGATCCAGCCAAACGGGCCCTTAAGACAAAGGCCATCAAACATCTGTTAGATATCAAGGCCATAGAGAGGGTCCCAGAGGGGGAGAGGGGTTCCGGATTCTATTTGAATCTGTTTCTGGTCCCCAAGAGTTCAGGGGGGTGGAGACCCATCCTCTGTGAAATTCATCTTAGAAGGCATCCATCAGGGTGACTTCTTGGCCTCTATCAATCTCACGGAGACCTACCTTGATATTAGAATCACTCCGGAACATCGTAAGTTCCTTAGATTTTCTCATGAGGGCAGTCATTTTCAATATAGGCCCCTCCCCTTTGGGCTGGCTTCAGCTCCCAGGACCTTTACCAAGATGCTGGCCGCGGCCACGGGTCACCTGCGTTCCTTCCCAGTCTGACTTTTTTGCTACCTGGATGACATCCTTGTCCTAGCCAGGTCTCCAGACACTGCCAGGCAGGACCTGGGGCTCACCATCAACACTCTCAGGTCCCTGGGGTTCTCTATCAATCTAGAGAAGAGCCACCTGGACCCATCTACCCACCCTAAGACCCATCTACCCACTCCTCCAGGCATTGACGGAGGCACCGTTCAAAGCCTTGAGGGAGGTTGCCCTACAATTTCTGACCCTTAAGGTCATCTTCCTGGTTGCCATCACCTCAGCCAGGAGAGTATCTGAGCTCAATGCTCTTTCCAGCAGAGCGGACCTCTGCACCTTTCTGGAGAACTGGGTCATCCTCAGACTGGACCACACATTCATGCCCAAGGTCAATTCTCCCTTCCACAGGGCTTTAGAGATAGTTCTGCCAGACTTCTATTCGCAGCCCTCCAGGGATAGGGAAAGATCATGGCACAGGTTGGACATCATAAGAGCCTTGCGCATCTATCTGAAGCGCACGGCACCCTTTAACTGTTCAGAGGCCCTCTTCGTGTCCTTTCAGACATCTACCCGGGGAGCCAAGGTTTCCCCGGTCACCATCAGCAGGTGGATCAGAACGGCCATCTCAAAGGCCTACGAGGCATTGGGACTCCAGGTCCCAGAGGGCATCACAGCGCACTCCACTAGAAGTGTGGTCACCTCAGCAGCCTGGGCCACCCAGGCTCCCATAGAAGAGATTTGTAGGGCTGCCGCCTGGTCCTCTCCCTCACCTTTCATCAGGCACTACCGGCTAGACACTTATGCCTCCGCAGAAGCAGCCTTTGGGAGGATTCTGAAGGGAGTCATAGACTCTCGAGGGGCTCAGGCCCATTGATCCCTCCCAAGGACATCTAGCTTTGGTATGTCCCATGTGTGACTCCTCCCACGCCTCACTTCGGAAACTGTCAGTTGGTCTTACCTGAACTGCATGTTTTGAAGAAGACGTGGGAGCAGTCACTTCCCCCCCCCCGTGTAGGGTGGCCCAAGCCAGGAGCCTGAGTTAGTTCAGTGGTCAGTCAGGGCCAGGCAGGAAGGATGTGTGCATGTGCTTTCTCTGTCCCTTCCTTCCAGGTGCTCTGCTATGAACCATTGGTTAATCTGGGAGGTCAGAAAGAGGAACAGAGGTGTGGCCTCAAGATTTACCTCAGTCTCCAGGGCAAAAGGGCTGGGTTAATACCCATGTGTGACTGCTCCCACGCCTTCTTCGAAACATGCAGTTCAGGTAAGACCAACTGACATTCTCTACACATATGTGCATCTGGAATGGGCCCCATCTGTTCCTCCCCCTCACTCAGCTCAGGCCCTGAAGGCAGCTGCCTCTCCACCTGAGGCAGACAGAAGGCCCTGGCTCTGCATTTGCTCTGATTCTGCTACCCCATCAGAGACTTCCAAAGGCTCTGAAGCTGGCCCAGGCTCCCCTCCCCTTACTTCTTGTCTGACTCTGCTTCTAGCTCTGCTGGCAGCTTACGGGCCACAACACAGATATAGCTTAATGGCCAAACTGAATACTTCTATATTTTCACTTAAGAAATTGTGGTAATTGTGGTTTGACACATTTTCGAATAAGTAATAAAACAACCTGAGAAATGTTATTATTTCCTTGCCTTTTATGAAGTTAGAGTCAAAAGTGAAATGCAATAAGCCAATTGTCAGGTTCTGTTTACTGAGCACAACCTTTGCACTGGAGACAAAGTGACAGTGACATAATACCAATGCCCAATGATTACATTAGACAAGGCAGAACAAAATAGCTCAGGATATATTAAAGATAATGTGAAATTTTAAATCTAAGTACAAATGAATACCAAGCATATGAGCAAACTACTGTATTACAGAGTCAAAATGGAAATCAATAGATTTACAAAAAGTACCAGTAGCTGACAGACATCCTTTTTGACAAACTGTATAACATGCAGTTGCAGAAGCTGTGACATTCAAAGGTGAACATAGTCTATAAACTGTACAGCAATGAATTAGTTAATCTGAGTGAAGCACAATCTGAAACCAAATTAGGCGAGGCTGAAATGGGACTAGAAATTCTAAAATTCAGGCAATTGAGTATTTTTTGTTGGAACCCTGGGGTCCTTTCTGCATGGGTTCCACTCTTAAAGATAAGTCAAACCAGCTTTTGTCTGACAAAAGTAGAAAATTCAGTTCATCATGGTTACTGAAATATAAAAGTTTCATCAATGTAAAAATCTTGCCCACGAAAAAAAAAATCCCTATCTGAATTTTCTTTAGTGTTACAAAAAAGCAAAACTAATGAATGGATACTGAAAAAACTCTAGATATCTATGTGTATATACATTTAGTTTCGTGTGTGTGTGTGTATGTTTCTGTTTGTAGTGTTGTGACCAAAATCTGGCTCACCTAAAGTGACCAAATCTGACCAGTGAATGGAAACAGTTTGATTTATTGGACCACAGGTTTTTGGTTGATTTCTCCTTGTTGACACACATGGTCAATTCAGCTTACTATGAATGTTTTATTACAAGGGCACTTTAAACAGGTCACAAGTATATGGGCTGGAGTGGGGAATCTCATAGGTTTGGTAGTGAATGAGCATCACATTTGGAGATGGGATAATAATATCTTTTATTATGATGTTGTATTTGTACACATATATGTTTGGACGTATGTGTATAAACATAAACACATACCATATTTTTAAGAGTATAAAATGCAGCAGAGTATAAGACGCACCAAGACTTTGAAGAGGCAAATTAAAAAAAAAAAGGTTTTGCACTCTGCAGAACTCCCAAAAAGGGCCTGTTTTTCAGAAAAATGGGCCTGTTTTTCATTAAAAAAAAAGGGCATGCATAGCCTTTAGGAGGCTTATAGAGTGTTCCTGGGGTCTGAGGGGGGGCAAACACGAGCAACAAACGGCCCGTTTTGCACTCATTTCTGCCCTCCCCAGCACCCAGGAGCACTCTGGGAGCCTCCTAAAGGCTATGCATGGCCATTTTGGTGAAGGAGGCGGAGTTTCGGGAGGGCAAAATGCTGTATTCAGTGTATAAGATGAACTTTTCCCCCAGCTATATGATTTCCTGCTGATTGTAGTTTTATTCTGTTTTTAAGAAAATAATAAAAATTAACCTTACAATTATAATTATAACCATATAATTCTCTGGTTAATGACCAAAATAAAATGACTGTCTGACTTTCAATAACTGTATACAGTAAGCATGTATATGATCAATATAACATGGACTTCCAAAAACAAAACAAAGCAAATCCATAAATCCTATTACATACCTTGTGAAAACTATTTTGTTCATCAACAGGTATCTAAACCATGTACAAAACAAGACCTGCAGGACCTTAAAGTATAGAATAAAATGGGTCTGGCATTATAAAGGAAAAGCTAGATTCTTCATTCCTGATTTTCCTGAACCAATTTTAATCTTGCAGCAGATATAAATGCCTGAATAAGGCTTAAGTATCCATATGAAGACTATTTTAGATTTTGGTAGAGATTTTGATTTATACCGGCAAAAGTCTAAGGTAAGATATAGCAAAAATGTCATTCATTTCTTCTTGAGCAGACATATGTGAATTTCTATTCATTGCTTCTCTCTTTTCTAATCTTAGTGCTCTGATCCCCCAGGACAGTTAAGTCATCTCTTTTTTTTTTTGCCCCAATCCCTTTATCAGGCTCTTCTGTTCCGTTGGGAGAGAAACTATTCCAAGTTGCCAATCGTTTTGATCTCTAGGAAGATTAATCAGTATTCCAAAAGAAATTAGATGATTATTGATGAGCACATCTTGTAAAAGTGAGAATCTATATTGAAACTGAATTTTTCTGCTACTCAGATGGGAGAACTTGCCATTGTTCAAGTACACTTTCGGTTGCTATAAAACAGAGCACAGCTGAAAAAGTGAAATATAAAATGGCAGAAGATGATAGGTGATGTGTGTGTGTATGTGTGTATGTGTGTGTGATATATACTAGCGGTAATACTTATCCATTTATATAATATAGGATAAATGCCCTTCAATTGCTTTTGATGTCACAGAATGGTAAAAATACAGATTTATGTAATGAAGAAGGCATATAACTAATCAGGCAAGCTAAAGGCTTATTCATGGTTACATCATAAATAATGCATACATCGGCAGCTGATATGTAGTGCATTTACCACAACACAGAAAGACTGCAGAGAAGAGCAACAAAGATGATTAGGGGACTGGAGACTAAAACATATGAAGAATGGTTGCAGGAACTGGTTATGTCTAGTTTAATAGAAAGAAGGACTAGGGGGGACATGATAGCGGTGTTCCAATATCTCAGGGGTTGCCACAAAGAAGAGGAAGTCAAACTATTTTCCAAGGCACCTGAGGGTAGAACAAGAAGCAATGGGTGGAAACTAATCAAGGAGAGAAGCAACTTAGAACTGAGGACATATTTCCTGACACTTAGAACAATTAATCAGTGGAACAGCTTGCCTCCAGAAGTTGTGAATGCCCCAACACTGGAAGTCTTTAAGAAGATGTTGAATAGCCATTTGTCTGAAATGGTATCGAGTTTCCTACCTAGGCAGAGGGTTGGACTAGAAGATCTCTAAGGTCCCTTCCAACTCTGCTATTGTATAAATTGTACATCCTGGTTAAGTAGAAAGCTCATTTGATCTTTATTCTTAATACAAATTAGTTTACCTAAATAGCTGAACCCCAATTTTCTTTGCATTTCATACTCTCAAGAGGCTATATTAAACAATATTTCATGTCAAAAACATGACAACCTTTTCCTCGTATCTCTTGACTCACATATGATTTCTTGGTCCATTTCAAAGGGTTGGCTTTGAAGCCTAATTTTTTTTTTTTTTTGAAACTGACATCGCTACACAAAGCTGCATCCATGTGTATCAGGTAACTCAGGAGAGACACTGAGTTACTATTTTATGTTTCACTGTCACCCTGACCATGGAATTCACTGCTTTAGAAAACTTCTATGTCTAACGTCTGAGCATATCTAGTGTACTGTTTTAGACATGCCTCTTATAGAAAAGCAGTTTTATAGTTTTACTGTGTTTGCAAAAGTGTACATTGCTTTTAAGTCTGCATTGTTTATAATTTTATTAAATATTTAGGAGTTGTGATGATACAGTGGTTAGAATGCAGTATTCTAACTCTGGGCTAACTCTGCACACTGCTAGGAGTTCAATCCTGACCAGCTCAAGGTTGACTCAGCCTTCCTTCCTTTTGAGGTTGATAAATGAGGAGGCAGATTGTTGGGGGCAGTATGCTGACATTTGTAAACCATTCAGAGAATGCTGTGTAAAGCACTATGTATTGGTATATAAGTCTAAGTGCTTTGCTATTGCTATTATGTTTACAATATATATGCTGTTTACTAATCTCTTTCTTGTGTTGTACATTAGCTGTTGAAGTGGTTTACCTTTATAATAAAAAGCAAAATATTTCAAATGAATAAACATACAAAATGTATTAAACATTTGTAGTTTTAATAGCATACTTATTTAAAATGATTTTCATTTTTGCTTGAAAATAAATTTGTGGTGAATGCTTTTCAATTTATGTTCATTTCACTAGTCAATGCATTTTTATAAGTGCTGTTTACATTTATACGAACCTTAAATTAGATGCCAATCAGTGCCTACTATGTATATTTATGCAAAATTTCTGGTAAAGTTAATATCATAATTACTATAGAACATTATTTTGCATTTATTGCTTTCGTTGTATGATAATTTATCAATGGTTGCCTCAACACACCCCATGAAAATGGGGCTCACAGAGGCAGTGATAGACAGTGGCGGCGATGGGCAGCAGTGATCCCCGCAGCCTGGAACAGTTGATCAATGGTATTCTAGGAAGCCAATCCAACCGCCAATCAGCTGCTTGTGCTAAATCAGGCTGTGCTGAAGCTGACTAGGCTGTTTTCGTTGGCTGAAAGGAGGCAAATTGTGGGGAGACTAAGGCAGATTTTTTTCTTGTTATCCTCCCCAAAAGCTAGGTGTGTTTTATGGTCCAGAGCATCTTATAGTGTGAAAAATATGGCATCTATCTATCTATCTATCTATCTATCTATCTATCTATCTATCTATCTATCTATCTATCTATCTATCTATCTATCTATCTATCTATCATCTATCTATCCATCCATCCATCCATCCATCCATCCATCCATCTAGCTATCCAGCTATCTAGCTAGCTATCTAGCTAGCTATCATCAAAATGTTAATAATAATGGAAAGTTTCTTTTAAAAAGCAGGCACAAACACATTTGTGTGAGATTGCATATCATCTGTACCAAGATCCATATTTCAATATTGTGGTATTATTACACAACTTTTATTATCCAATGTATAAATTTGAAAAATATAGGAGACCTACACAGTAATGCAAATGTTGTATGCAAGTCAAACTAGCATCTTGATGATATATTAGGATGTCAGTATGACCCAGCAGCTAGTAACATTTTTAGGTATTTATTTACATAGCAACTATTAAAAATGGATTGCATGAGAAACTTATTTATATTAGATAATATCATTAGAATTATTTTCAAGCTATATATCTCTAGGATTGAAATTCACCGAATAAATTATTTTGACATATCTACTGAAGTTATCTTGTATCTATTCATATTCTTGCAAAATCCATCTGAGTTCATAACTTCCTTTGTTTGCTGAATGTTTTTTAAGTAACATTCTAATTCTATTCATAAGCATAATTCCTTTCTTTATGTTCTCCAAAGAATATATATAAATGACTGACTGACTGAATGTATCGATGAATATGCATACATACAGTATAAACACATGCAGAAAGGCAGAGTGAGATGATGATTTATTCTTTCAGTTTGAAAGTATTTACTCCTTGTTGGCTTGATTTCACATCTGCTTCTATGTTCAAGTGGAGGCAGGGAAAAAATGCCAGTAGAAGAGAAAGTGTGTTTGTTCTAAATGTTCTCTGTTATAACAGAGGTCCCCAACTTTTTGGGCACCAGAGATCGGTTCCGTAGAGAACAGATTTTTCCATGGACCAGAGACGGCATGGTTTTGTGTGCTGCTGACATCCCGCAGATGGGGCTTTGCTTGTTTGCATGGACCGGTTTCTGGCATGGACCACTGCTGGTCCATGGACCAGTGGTTGGGGACCCCTTGGTTATTCTATGTCATGATACAACTTGATTTGGGCATTCAGAAAAAAAGAATGATTATTCTACTGATGGTTGCTTATAGAAGAGAAATACTACAGTCTGTATTACATTTTGATATTACATTTTGATACTTTCTTATCTTATCTTCTTCACATGTGAGACAAAAAAATTGAACAGACCAGACATACATTTATGTGTATCATAAAAAGAGATAGATGGATATAGTAAGTTATATTAAAAAAAACCCACAAAACACAAAATAAAAATATTGTATCCCTACCTATCCATTTTTAAATGGAAATCTGTAACAAAATCATTTTTTTTCCTGAGTAGTTCTTCCAAATTTATTAATGAAGAAGAGGTGCTTAAACTCAGGTTAAGATGATAATGATTGTTATTTATTAAAGTTATATATCACCCAACAAGTCTAAAGGTTTACAAATAAATACATATTAAAACAAAGAAAAAACCATGAAAAATGAAGACTAAAGATGGCAACGATAATAAAAACTGAACGGGAATGGAAAGAAATGCACTCATAATCCAAAGGGGGCTTCACTCACTCTCTCCCAATTCAAGATCCTTTGAAACACAAGCAGGTGGGTAGCATGTGAAACTAACAGGGAATCTTCAATAAATCAATCAGAATATGGGATCTTGGGGGGGAGGGCGTCTTCTAGTACAATCACCAGCTCAAGCAGAAAATCCTACATAATTCGAGAATTATAGATTTTTTTTCTATAAAAAGCATGTCCAAACTGTATGTTAGATATGCAGTGAAGTAAGACATGTTATTACAGAAGACAGGCACTATTACAAATTTAATAATTTGTACAGTATGATCCTGTACTCCTTTCTATATTTTTTTATCTGCTGAAAAAAAAAGAGGAAATGTTTGATTGGTTTGTTTACTCCTAGATTGATTAGCATCCTCATTGTAACTACAACAAACATTGTCTTCATCCTAATGAACTGCTGTATCACCAATTAAAGATTGATAGCATGGTTCCCAGCAGTCTGGTAACATGGAATGAAGTAGAAACAGGCTATGAAAACAGCACCAGCAGAGGAAACAACAACTTTCAGTATTGAAATAAGACAAATTTTCTGAGGGAATAATTTTCCCAAATAAGGCATAGTGTATATTCAGATTAAAAGGATTGTAAGAGAACAAGTGTATATCTAATCTTTTCAGATATGAATTTTATAATACAAATCAGAACCTGCAGCAAATAAAAAGGTAAGTAAGTCAATTAAAATGTTAATCTTATACTTAACTTCAATAATTTGGAATGCTCAAGAAATATAAGGGTATTCATGTTCAACAAATAATATTTTACACTGCTGATGATTGTTGAAGATCCAACCACAACTATTATTTTAATTTTTTTTTAAAATTGGTATCATTAGTAAAATATATTTGAAATGATGCACATTTTAATTCTAGAAATGGTTGCAATTTTCTGCAAGTTTTTATTACTTTTTCAAGGATTGGGACAGGCAGGGATATCAATGAATAACTGCCTAATATGAAATCATGAGAGTTTGCCACTTGTCTATTTGCCAATTCTAAAGCCTAGACAGTTGAAAGTTGTATCAGAATTCTAAATTAAAGCTTTTTTAAAACTAGGGCTTATGAATAGTAAACTAGAAAATATTCAGGAACAATTGGTTTTATATACTGTAACTGCAGGAGGCTATTATATGCATATAATAGAAACAAACCAACTACTGATAAAATAGTTCTAATCATTTACTGGTTGCCACAATTTTCAATGATCATCTAGTTAGCTAATGTTACAGTATTGTAAAATGATAGGTAGGAAAGAGGAGGGGAAACCCATTCTGAATTAGTTTTTTTTTCTGGTTTTAAACTCACATTTCTTACATTTCTTTTGGCTAGATTGGATAAAAAATGAGCTGATTCCATTAATTTTTTTTGTAATTGCAATTTTTACTAAAATTCTGGTTAATCAAGGTAGCCAGTCAATTTTGTCTTTCCAAAAACTACATTTCATTTCATTTCATTTCATTTCCCTTTATTTGTATGCCCCCCTTTTCCCTGGGGGGACTCAGGGCGGCTCACAGTTCAAAAAAGGGGGGGGGGAAGGACAAACAATTTTCCGACATGAAGACAGTACAACATATTAAAAGAAAACACAACAGTCACACAATTCGGGTGGGGTTAGAATCTTAACCCCAGGCCAGCCAGGATAGCCAGATCTTTAAAGCAGCGCGGAAGGACTGGAGGGTGGTGAGAGTCCGAATCTCCACGGGGAGTTCGTTCCAGAGGGTTGGAGCAGCCACCGAGAAGGTTCTCCTCCGGGTAGTTGCCAGTCTGCACTGGCTGGAAGATGGTATTCGGAGGAGGCCTAATCGATGCGATCGTATCGGTCTAGTGGAGGTAATTGGCAGTAGGCGGTCTCTCAAGTACCCAGGTCCACTACCATGAAGGGCTTTATAGGCGATAAGTAGCACCTTGAAGCGCACCCGGAGATCAACAGGCAGCCAGTGCAGCTCGCGGAGGATAGGTGTTACGTGGGCGAAGCGAGGCGCACCCACGATCACTTGCGCGGCCGCATTCTGGACTAGCTGAAGTCGCCGAATGCTCTTCAAGGGCAGCCCCATGTAGAGCACATTGCAGTATTCCAGCCTAGAGGTCACAAGGGCACGAGTGACTGTTGTGAGGGCCTCCCGGTTCAGGTAGGGACGCAACTGGTGCACCAGGCGAACCTGGGCAAATGCCCCCCTGGTCACAGCTGACAAATGGTGTTCAAAGGTCAGCTGTGGGTCCAGGAGGACTCCCAAGTTGCGAACCCTGTCTGAGGGGCGTACAGTTTGACCCCCCAGCCTGAGAGATGGAACACTTGGCCAATTCGCGGGAGGGAAACACAGCAGCCACTCGGTCTTTTCTGGATTGAGCACAAGTTTGTTGACCCCCATCCAGTCTTTAACAGCCTCAAGACCCTGGCTCATCACATCCATCACTTCATTGAGTTGGCACGGGGCGGACAGATACAACTGAGTATCGTCCGCATACTGGTGGTATTTTATCCCGTGCCGTCGAATGATCTCACCCAGCGGTTTCATGTAGATGTTGAAAAGAAGGGGGGACAGGACCGAACCCTGCGGCACCCCATATGTTAGGGGCCTAGGGGTCGATCTCTGCTCCCCAACTAACACCGACTGCGACCTGTCCGAGAGGTAAGAGGAGAACCACTGTAAAACAGCGCCTCCCACCCCCACCTCCCGCAGTCGTCGCAGAAGGATACCATGGTTGATGGTATCGAAAGCCGCCGAGAGGTCAAGGAGCACCAGGATGGAGGCGTGGCCTCCATCCCTGGCTCTCCAGAGATCATCGGTCAACGTGACCAAAGCGGTTTCTGTGCTGCAGCCAGGTCTGAAGCCTGACTGGAAAGGATCGAGATAACTGGCTTCCTCCAAGGACCGCTGGAGCTGAAAGGCCACCACCTTCTCAACAACCTTCCCCACAAAGGGGAGGTTGGAGACCGGACGGTAGTTATTTAAAACAGCTGGATCCAAAGATGGTTTCTTCAGGAGGGGTCTCACCACCGCCGCCTTTAGAGCGGGGGGAAAGACCCCCTCCTGCAGAGAGGCAGCCACAACCGCCTGGATCCAGCCTTGTGTCACCTCTCTGCTGTTTACAACCAGCCAGGAGGGGCACGGGTCCAGCACACATGTGGAGGCTCCTACAGCTCTCATCGCCTTGTCCACATCCTCAGGGGTAACAGCTTGAAACTCAACCCAGCGATGGCTTACCAGATCATCCCTTAGTGCCTCGGCTGGTTCTGCAGAATTGGAGTCCAGGTCCGCCCGGAACCGAGCAACCTTGTCTGTGAGGAATTGGACGTAATCCTCAGCCCTGCCCTGCAGTGGATCGCCCGTATCCCTCCTATTTAGGAGGGAACGGGTTATCCTAAACAGGGCGGCTGGGCGCGACTCAGCAAACGCAACCAGAGAGGCAATATATGTTCTCTTAGCCGTCCTAATTGCTCGAATGTACTCTCTGGTGCAGGTTGTTAAACGTGCTCGGTTCGGTTCGGATTTACTGGACCTCCATAAGTGCTCTAGGCGTCTCCTTTGGCGCTTCCTCTCCCAGAGTTCCTCAGTAAACCAAGGAGCCCTCCGGGATCCACTGCCTCGGAGCGGCCGTAGAGGCGCAATCCGGTTAAGAGACTTCATCGCTGCCAGGTTCCAGGCAGCAACCAGAGTCTCCGTCGGACTGCGGGCGAGAGTATCAGGAATAACCCCAAGTTCCGTCTGGAACCCCAAAGGGTCCATAAGTCGCCTGGGGTGGAACCACCTGGTCGGCTCCTCCTCCCTACAGTGGAGTATAGGATGCATCTGTGCATCCTATACCAGTTGTATAATAATCCCCTGTTCTTTGCCCAATTGGGTATAAAATCTCCTTTATATATGTATATAGAGGTAAGAGAACTAGTTCAATTTAGTGGTTAAAGGCACCTGACAAAAAACTGGGAGTCCATGATTTGTAGTCTCATTTTAGGCATGAAACCAGCTAAGTGATCTTGGGTCAGTAACTCTCTTTCTGCCTTAAGAAGGAGGCAGTGATAAACCACTCCCAAAATCTTTCCAAGAAAACTGCAGAGACTAATCCAGTCACTCACTAGGAGTCAAAACAAATAATCAAAAATAATGTAAATCACCCTTCTCTCTTCAGTTTTGTGAAATTCGATCCTATGATGACTATAGTTTTGATTGTCAGCTATAGATTGTCCATCCTTTATTTTTCTTATTCACCTAACTGTTCCTCATTTAATCTTCTTTCCTTTAGAGAATAATCAAACAACCAAAATGCCTTTGTATGTCTGTATGAAATACAGAAGACATGAATAAAAAAGAGACCATTTTGACTACCAGGCAAACTTTCCCTGAGCTTTTCTTCTTCAAACTCAATTTTATTGCTCCTAGTATATGTCCAGCTTCCAGGATATTTGCTATAAATTAGAGTGCTGCTAATATGTGTTTGCAATTCTCCCTACAAAAAGGAGCCCAGAAAGCAGAATTCAGTCTTTGACCTTCTTCTACCTTCAGATGATAACACAGTGTCATGTTGATTATCACTGCAAAGGGCTGAAAGTATTTAAGAGCAAATTACTTAATCCTAGCACTCTAACTAGCTTTAACCCAAAAATATTGAAAACAGTTATATTTATCCTCTTAATTTGAGTGGCCCAGTTACAAGTATTAAGAAAATTCACCAACAACATTCTGTACATATTCCAATCTTGTATGAATTGAAAGACAGTTTTGGAGAGGATGAGATAAAGATAATTGATTTACAGAAAATCCTTCTGAGCGTTAATTAACATTGATATAACACAGCAATATGTGTTAGTAGTTACCTCCAGCATTTTCTGTGTCCAAGTATGGATCTGCTCCGGAGTGCCTGAGAGAGTGCAGTATTATTGTCCAGTATTGATTATAACTTATTAATAATGTGTTTGAACGGCATAGGCAGTGTGCTATAAGTGACAGCCAGTTTGTTCTGCTTTGAGTGCCTGTCTTTTAATGGGATGTCTTGGGACTAGATCTGGATCTATTGATTTGTATACTGATCTTTTTGGCTGGGAAGTTCTAAACCAAGTGCCTGGTTTTGTTCCATCAGTTGAATATTCCTGTTATGTGAAAGAATATATATGTAGATAATAGCACTGATACAGAGGTGGTATTCACTTGGTTCTATCTGGTTCGGGAGAACAAGTAGCAGCAGCTGCGGGAGGCTCCACCCACGCACCTCGATGTAATGTGTGAGTACTGTGTATGCACAGAAGAAGTTGCACATGCACAGACAGAGTGTGAGAGCAAAGTAATCGCACGCAAGCAAGCGCCCTCACATTTTCGAACTGGTAGGGAAAGTAAGTGAATTCTATTGCTGGACTGATAATATGTTTGGGATGGAAATTGGAAGCTTATATATATATATATATGCATGATGTTCTATAGGTTTTCTTTATAACAATAGTGCTTATGTGTACACTAAATATTGTATTATGAAATCAAGAAAGTGAATTTATTATGTAACTAGCTTGATGGAGAGAGTGATGATAGGGATTGTTAAAGTGTTGATGTGATGAGATATGCAACTGGACAAGGTGATGAGAATAGCAATAGCACTGTGACTTCTCAGGGAGGAGCCAGCACATTCCAAAGACAGATCCGAAATAAAGAACTGTGGATTCCTGAACTTGATGGGTAAAGGAAGAAAAAAAGTTGGAGATAGCAACACTGTAGAATCTCTGAGAGTATTATCTATTAAGTTAGAAGGCTATTGCTTTAGTCTGGTAAGATTCTGTCTGTTAGGTTTAAGCAAATAAAAATGAACCTAATTTGATTTCAAAGCTGGCTTTTTACCCATATTTTTTAAAAAAAGAATTGGTTGGTCCCCATATAAGCTAACCACAGCTATGAACAGCACCTCCCAGTTGCTCAACTTCAAAATAAATAGCAAAAATTTCAATTTACTTATTAGGAGCAAATGTTTCAACATGTAGATTATTTCATGATCTTTCCTGTATCCAGAGACAGGATATTTTAAGTATCCAAAATTGGATACTAATTCCCACTCTGGTGCTATCTCTGCTCTTCCTGCATGCTATCCCAAGACCTCCAGATATGACTATGCCTCCCTTACTCTTGATTGGAAATTCTCTTAAATGGAATCACTGAAAATAATAACAAATTTCATAAATAACTTTTCTAAAGAAATAAACAAACTCCCCAAAGTTTAAAATCCAATCCACAGTTATCTTTAGCTACCTACTTCAATATTTTGTATTTAAGATCTTAGCAGTTCATGCTTTCTTAGTTTCTAAATTAATTTATATTCTATATTTATTTATTCATTTAAAACATTTGTATAGCCACCCATGTGCCAATATTTATTTTACTTTTAATGAAAAGAGAAGATGAGACAGAATTTATAACTAACCCTAATGCTTCCATGAATAATTAGAAATATCCATTTAATTTAAAGTTTATTGAACAACATAAAGCAATGATTAGAAACATAGCTGAACTACAAGTTATCATATGTAGACTTTAATTTTTTTTAAAATCTGCATGTCCTCTTCATAAAATAAATTATTTGATGCCATTTTAGTAAGTCCTTCTTTTATTCCTCCTCCCATAAAAAATACAGAACTATTTTTTAACAGTTATAACCACAAAATTCAGTAATGCAGTTCTTCTCAGCATATACCAAAGGTGGTATTCTGACCAGTTCTGAGAAATTTTGAGTAGTCCGGAGAACCGATAAATACCAGCTCTGACTGGCCCCACCCAATCTATTCTCTGCCTCCTGACTCCCAGTTGATCAGGAGGGAATGGGATTTTGCAGTAACCTTCCCCTGGACTGAGTAGGGAATGGAGAATTTACAGTATCCTTCCCCTGCCATGCCTACCAATCCACACCCACCAAGCCATGCCATGCCCACCAAGCCACACCCACAGAACTTGTAGTAAAAAAAATTGAATCCCACCACTGTCACTACAATGTACAGAATGAAGCTCCCTTAAAGCTAAGAGAATATATTTGCCAGAGAAAAAAAGGAAAAATACAGAATTAATTGAGCTGCAAAAAAATAACACTCTTTGAAAACCCTACTTTTTCCACAATATTGGCTCTTTTTTCATTTTTAATAACTGATTTTTTCCCATTTCATTTATGAAAATATTTATGAATGTGGCTTAGTTCTTATAACCATCTAAAAAAAGACAATATCCCAAGTGCCAGGGTTTTTTTTAAAAATTGTGTAAAAGCCTAACACATTTTTGAAATTCTTTTGTCAATAGCACAGCTGAAACACTTCCGTTCAAAATTACACTTGGGACTTTCTTCTCACTTTTTTCTGTACTCTTCCTTTTATAATTAACTAATTAAATTAAATTATATTATACTAGATCCATAGAAGGCATCTGTTCACTTTTGGAACAAGCATACAGAACGGCAATAAGCATCCTTTTCCAGGCCAAGGTGGGCTGTTGGCACCACTATAAAAGGTTGATTGAATGAAAACAAAATGTTAATGAAACCTAAGCTTTTTGAAACTGAATTAAATAAATACTAGATTACATTTAACAAATTCAATATAGCTTTTTTCAAGTTGTATCAAGAATTACAATTAAACATCAACATCAAAACAGAATGTAGGGGCTATACTTATATTCTACATTATGGAGCCTTTGTGTACAAAAAATTGTGTTAGGCTAAATGTATCCATGTAAAATATTAAAGTGACTGAAAATTAATTCAGGAGAGATAATGTAATTGAACAATATCTGAATTGTTTTACTTTCATTTGCATCTCAGCAGGGTTTTTAAAGCTATTCTTCATCTCCTTATGAGATCTTTGAAAATTTATTTTTTTCATCTTTCTGTCAGATGCTTTTACGATTAGCCACTTAAAAAAATAATCTACCAATTCCTATTCTGTATGTTGATTACGGTATTCAGATTCATAAAGTATTTCATACTCTTCTGTCATAAGCTCACAAATTTAAAGCAGTCACTTTTTGATTCTGAACAGGCAGTCTTCCTATAAACTATCCAAAGCTGGATTTCTATGAGGAAAAGACATTTTAAATACTATTAAAATATTTCTTCTGATGTTACTTTTTCTTCATTTTTTTTCAAAAAAGGAACACACATACAAACCATATACTGTACATGAGGACACTAGGAGCAAAAGAGGATTTAGATTTATCCATCTAACCAATGACATTCATTTTTCTTTGCTGAACAGGCACATTTCCATATTTTTTCTAAATCTAGGTCACTGTTTTTGAATTATAGTCCCAGTAGAAACGCAGATGCAAAAGTAAGTAAATAACATTGATGTCTTATGACAACAGAGAAGCTAAAGATTAGTTTTTATCAGGAAATGTGTGTTCCCCATAGACCTGCAAAGAAAGGACACATTATTTCATGCAGTTAAGACAGTAGTTTCAACTCTTCAGTGACTATTACATATTTTGATAAGATACTTTTGCCCTGACGTTGCATAGATTATACATCTTGGAATATACCTCTAGAATATATTAATTGTGTGCATATTTTTTGCATCATGTTGCTTAGCAAAATAAGTACTTGTGGTTTTGTTATATATACAATTTTGTCTCAGAATACAAGAAACACACTGACATGGGTTTATTTTCGAAACTGTACCAAATTAGAGTGACCAAGTCTCAAAAGAACCAAAGTCCTGAACTCTGAGCAGGTAGGTTTTGTATCTTCCTACTAGAATTTAGAGATGTTTTATTTTGGGCAAAAATTAAAAAAAAGCAAGATTCAAAAGTGAAATATGAAATTTATAAATCTATATGTGACTGGTTACCCTTCTATATTCTATCTTATTGTTGTTAACTATTGTCAGATCTGGAAGCCATCTTCCCTGGAGAGGAAAAGAGGTGGTTAGGTATATGATTTTAACCCCTGTATTACTCTCATTACATGACACACTTTTCTACTCGGGAGGGGAGGGACAGCATGTCCGACCTGGAAGCCACCTTTTACACCTTTTCCTGTGGGAAAATGGGAGTGGTATTATATAGAGTATGGGTGATATATACTCTAAATAACATTCCTTTCTCAGAGAGTCAAGGACACCTTGCCCTGCAGCTGCGATGGCATGACTGAGAGGCATCTCCTGTTTTGAATAGTGCCTGATTGGATCATCTGATGGACATGTGGGTGCTGGGCAGGGACTTGAACTTACATTTGGGTAGGGAAATCCTGGAAGCTTTCAAATCTGGTTTCCCAGATGTGCTAATATGACATCTCTAATTAAATGGAACTTTGAGGAAACTCACATCTCGGAGTCTTTCATTAGGGGTGTTACTTGGAACTATATTACTACACTTACTACTGCTCTAAAATGCTATACTTTATTGTAATACTATTATATATCAATGGTTTCTTTTTTCCAAACTCTGTCCTGTCTTAATTCCTCTCTCTGGAATTTCTTCTCCTTTTTCTTTTCTGTTACTGGCCAACATGTAGAGTACTTTCAACTTTCAATATTATGGTTTTATACTTGCATTTTTCTTCCTCTATATTTCTTTTCCTCTGGATCATTCATTCACTCTGAGGGAAAGGTACCTTATTTTATTCAATCCTTTTACTGTATCAGGGACGTGCAATCAGGGGAGGCAGGGGAAGCAGGGCCCCACCACTGTCATCATGAAAAGAAAAAAAAATAAAAGTAAAAAGGCTATCCAAAGCTGGATTTATATGGGGAAAAGAAAGCCACGCCGGGGCTTCAGGACTTCGCCGGGGCTTTCGGAAAGCTGCACCAAGGCTTCGGGGCTTCAGCAGGGCTTTCGGAAAGCCGCGCCAGGGCTTTGGGGGAGGGTTTTTGGAAAGCCACGCCAGGGCTTCGGAGGGGCTTTTGGAAAGCCGTGCCAGGGCTTCAGGGCTGCGCCAGGACTTTCAGAAAGCCCCCCCGAAGCCCCGGCGTGGCTTTCCAAAAGCCCCCCGAAGCCCCAAAGCCCCAGCATGGCTTTCCAAAAGCCCCCCCAAAGCCCCACCGCTGGAAGACATAGGATGGCTTTTGCCCGCTTGCCTCACCAGCCATAAACCTCACTGCACATCACTGTACTGTATGTTGGTAAACCCATGAGCTTGCAAAAAAGGTTTGTCCTCCATTCTCTTCCCATCTCTCCCACACATATTTCATGTTTGCAGCTTTACTGGCAATTCTTCCATGCTGGAAAGTAGCCTTAAATAGGAGGAGAAAAAGGGCAATAAAGATTCCTGCAATGTTTCTAAGCAGCCTATTTTTACACACACACACACACACACACACACACACACACACACAGAGAGAGAGAGAGAGAGAGAGAGAGAGAGAGAGAGAGAGAGAGAGAGAGAGAGAGAGACTGATACAAAAAGTTTTATTTAGGATTTTGCAAATAGAAGCATTGGAAGGCAGGACATGTAAACAAATTGTTGGAAAGAGAAACAGAATCCTAAACCTCCAAAATACTTGCTTAAAATGAGTTTCAGGGTTCCAAATAGCATCCAAAAGTAAATAAGAGTCCAAGGCAAAGTATTACTCAAAGTTCCAATTTATTAAGAGAGCCATGTTGGCACATCTGGGAAAACCCGAATCTGAAAGCTTCCCAGTTTTCCCCACCCAGTTGAAAGTTTAAGATCTTGCCCCCACACCCACAAGTCCATCACATGGTCCAATCTCCCACTACCATGCGGGCAGTTCCACCCATCCAATTCTGGTCAGTGTAGAGACAAAGGATGACTTTGGCTGTCTAGAAAGAATTTTGTTGTGACTACATAGTACGTGACTCCTTATGATCTCCCCTCCCATTTTCCCATGATAGAGAATGCATAGAAAAATAATAGGAAGTGTGGCATGCCAACAACCCAAAAGAAAACATAGCTGCAGGCCTGACAATGAGTTCCAAACAGTCTAAGTCCAAAGCAGGTAGAACATAAGTGTAGTAGTCATGTTGTGGTCCAGAAGTCCAAGAGTTCAAATGTGGGTTATCAGTCTGTGTTCCAGGAAGTACACTGGAAGAAAAAAACACAAGTTTTCTCAGTAGCAGTTCAGAAGGCAAATGCCTTGAGTTCTAGCAAGCAATGTGATTGTTCCCAATGGAAGACTCTGGGCAGTGATGGCTGTTAAATTCATCAAATATGAAGGGAAGCACTAGCAGAGCAAGGAGAGGAATTAAAAGAGGGATCCGGCTAGAAATGTTACATAGCAACAAATGAACAAAATCCTCCCTCCCTCTCCTGGATTGTCATTCATCCTTATTTAACTATAACCAGTTGCCTACCATTTGTTGAAAAGACTTCTGTGCACATTTAGCAATAAGTTAATTGAACCATCATCTGTGAACCTGGTCTTTCATATTTGACATAAGTATAGAAAATTGAGTCCAGGGGTATTTCATGAGAAGAATATTCCACTCCTCTGCTCACAATAGAATACCTTATGCCACCAGGCTTGATATTTTGGATCTGGACAACCTAGAACTATGCCGACTAAGGTCTGACCTAAGCATAGTACACAAAATTGTCTGCTACAATGTCTTACCTGTCAATGACTACTTCAGCTTCAACTGCAATAATATATGGGCAAACAATAGATACAAACTCAAGGTAAACCACTCCAAACTTGATTGCAGAAAATATAACTTCAGCAACAGAGTGGTCAATGCCTGGAATCCACTCTGTGACTCTGTTGTTTTCCACTTTTATAACATATAATAACATGTATACTATTACATAGCCAATATCCTATTGTATTAAGTAGTAATTACATCAGTTCCTCTTGCCATCAACGCCCAGAAAGATAAAAACCCATTATTAGCTCTTCTGCTCTCCATACACCTCTTTCTTCTACCTCTCTCCTACCTCCTTTCTTCCCTCCATCCTTTTCTACTCTACTTCCCCTTCCTTTCTCCTTCTCCTCTCTCTTCATTCCACTCCTCCTTATCCTCCTCATCTTCCCCCCTTACCCTCTCTCCTATCCCTCTCTTCCTATCTTTCTTCTCTCCTCTGTTTCCCATTCTTCCTCTCATTCACTTGGTGTAGTTCAGCTTCTGAGCAAACTCCATTCTATGTTGATGGTATTTATGCTTCCATATCAATATACTTAACATATCGTAGTTTTAAAGAAAAAATAAGAGAAGACAGTATACATGTGCAATCATATTACTTTAAAATCTAACACCCTTTGTCAAGCCTAATATACATCCCTCCCTCCCACACTCCCCCCAACCCCCGCCCCAGCCTTCCCTCCCCCGACTTCCCAGAACCCATACATGTTATAAATCTTTAAAACAGTCTAAAATATATTTGAAAAAAGAATAGAAAATTGATAACATCTTTAAATTGAACTTAGCTCCTCCTTGCTCTAACTTCAAACAATTTATATCATTCCTGATCTTAGTCATAGGCTATCTGGAATTTCTTAGTCCCATATTTATTTTGTATATAATCGATCCATTTTTTCCAGTCTCGTTTATATCTCTCGTTTGAATGGTCCTTAAGATATGCAGATATTTTAGCCATCTCGGCTAAATTTGTGACTTTCAATGTCCATTCTTGAATTGTAGGCAAATCTTCCTTCTTCTAGTATTGTGCCACCAACAATCTAGCTGCAGTTATTAAGTGCAAAATCAAATTAATCTCTACAGCTGTACAATCAGTAATTATACCTAACAAAAATAACTGAGGAGTAAACTTTATCCTTTTTTTAAGAACATTTTGCATAATCCACCATATTTTTATCTAAAATGCCTTAACCTTTTTGCAAGTCCACCATATATGAAAATATGTAGTGTCAAGAGAATCACATCTCCAGCATTTGGGTTGTAAGTTCGGATATATAGAAACCAACTTTTTAGGATCTAAATGCCATCTATAAAACATTTTATAAAAGTTTTCTCTCAAGTTTTGGGCTTGTGTAAATTTTACATTTCTTACCCAAATTCTTTCCCATGTATCCAACATTATTGGTTCTTCAATATTTTGAGCCTGTGACTCTGTTGTTACATCTTCAAATGCCCATAATTTTAATCTCAGACTGTCTAGCATGAAACTCACCCTTTTCCTAAGAGGTCTGTAAGGGGATGTGCATAAACGCACCAGCATGCCTACCATCCCTGTCCTATTGTCCCCATTTATTCATACTAATTTCCTGTGTTCATGTCCATGTTTATACTTACAGCTGTTATCTCGTACATATTTGACAAACTAATTAAATAAATAAATAAAAATAAATCAAGGGTCAGAAAATCTTTTTTTTTTTTTTTTTTTTTTTTTTTTTTTTTTTTTGCAAAAGCATACATACAGATCTCCTCTGTTTTGCTTTGTGCTTAGTTGTATTTGTCCTGGGACTGGGAGGAGATCCTGGATCTAATTCCTAACTGCTGGTTCCAGAGGACTTGAATATTCTATGGCATGCCAATATCAATGCCTGATTACTAGACTCCCCTTAAGCATGACATCCATTTGGGGTGTTTTGAGAAATTTCTTCCATATCAGATTCTTCTCTGTCTGAACTGGACATCACACTAAGGATGCTATGTTATTCTCCTAGCTCTGCATTTCCAAAACTATTAAACCAAGGATCAATAACATTTACAACTTCTACTGTTACCTAATTCTTAAAATTCTAATAGAAACTAATGTTACAATCTTATCTGCATATTTGTCTAGGAACATGTCCACTGAATACAAGCGTTTAATTTTTGAATAAACATACATAGGATGTAAATGTGAAAAGTTATAAATCTTTCAGGGAAAACAGTAATTTATGAACAATCAATTAAAATGATTGAAATGTGCAAATAGAATCAAAGGAACCCAAACAATTTCATTAAAGTAATTAATAACCAGCCAACTTATTTCAACCCAATGTATTTCACCTGGTTGTTGTAAAAATAGGAGGAAGAATATTAGATATATCACCTTTACTTACGTATGTACGTACGTACGTACGTACGTACTTACTTACTTACTTACTTACTTACTTATTGTGTGTGTGTGTGTGTGTGTAGTATGTGTGTGTGTAGTATTTAGATAAATAAATAAACCAAACCACCAGTATTTTGAAGCGTAAAAGAACCCATGTGCAAATGTACCTTGCAAAGCAAAGAGTAGTCTTTTTTCCCTGGGAAATTTCCTTCTGAAGGGCTCAAGAAAGTGCAGCAGTTGATGAAATAACTATGAAGAGCAACTACAAGTGCTGGAAAAGTGTGTGTCCACAACACCACACTCTGGGGACAATAAGAATGGAAACAGGGATTCCAGGGGAGGGGCTTGCCGCCGATGGTAGCTTAACGAAGCTGCTCTCAGAGTTTTGGTTCGTATATCTATTTAAAATCTTAGATATCTCTTTTTCCAGGCAAGGAAAAAGCAGGGAGGGACCCCAGCTAGTTAGAGTCCTCTTTGATGTTCACAGTCTTTATTTTTTTTGGCTGTGAATGAAAGAGAGTGATTCAACGGAAAGCTGAGTCATTACTCCGGCCAAAGCTTCTCAGCTGTCTTTTTTCAGCTCAAGGTGAGTTACCCCCCCTCTCAGTACAAGATTTTGTAATTAACTTGTTAAAGATAAATCTGAGCAGCGACCATACCGGTGAACCTTTTTTTTCTATTTAAAATACCAGCTTCAATTTTACAAAAAACTCCTCTGTTTAACTGTTTTTCAAAATGGCGATTTACAGCCTTCGCAGTCGATATATGATATATTTAACCAACCCTGTTCTCCTGAAGATCTCTCTTTATTAACTGCCAAAGTTTACTGAAAGTATTTTATTTCAAATCAAGGTGCGCAGAGGCTTTGTTTGTTCTCTTTATTTTCTCTTATCATGGCTCCCAAATCAAAGCAATCGAAATGTTTTTTTAACAATGCTTCCCAAGTAATCACTATAAAGCCACAGTCTTTGTCTTCTACGCCCCCTACTGGAGATTTGTTAACGAAAGAATTTCTTTTTGAAACTCTCAGAGAATTTAAAGAGGAAATGATGCAATTTATTTCGGAATTATGTGACAAACTTGATGCCAAGATTGCTCAAACAAAGGAGGATACCATCGGGGTTATAAATGTGATGACAGATTATATTGCAGGAATGGAGGATAAACTGGAAGTTTTGGAAGAAGCCAACTCTAATCTGACATCTAAAATTGAAAAGTTGCAACAGGAATTTGACAAGGCAGAGAGACAACTTGTTATGACAAACTATAAAAAAACTGCGTTTGCAATAAGAGTTAGGGGATTGCGTGAAAACGATCAGGAGAATTTGAAGCTGACCTTTTCTGAGGCTCTCAATCGTTTGGTGGGAAGTCCGGGACTCAACTTTGATTGGCAGATCCAAAAAATTTACCGCCATAATTCGTGGACAGCAAAACAGAAACAGCTCCCGAGAGATGTAGTTATATACTTTGCTACAAAAGAATCCAGAAACGCGATACTACAAGAGCTTTACAATAATAGGCTGTGAATTGATGGACAGGACCTGATTGTCTTTAAAGAAATGCCACCCCAGATGTTAAGAGCCAGGAGAGACTATGTCTTTTTAACTAAAGAACTTAGAAATAATCAGATACAGTACAGATGGGAGGTGCCATTTGGTATTACAGTTACATTTGATGATCAAAAACATCACCTTAATTCACCTTGCGAAGCTCGAGACTTTTACAATAAGATCTTAAAGGCGGGACCTCTTGAATTACCCGGACTTGTACAAAGACAAGGAGAAGTAGAAGAGAGACAACCAATCACACAGCTACAAAGCGGGAGGTGTTGTTTTTCCCCTCCGGAGGGGCGGAGGAACAGAGAATAAGTACTTAGTTATGCTTCCAAAACATTTGCTTAATTTTAACTTGAATAACTTTGTGACTCTGTCTTGTATAAAATGGTATAGTGGTATACCGGTGAAGAGACATTAAGGCTGAAAGAAACTATGCTGATCTCCTCGGAAATTATATTGTATGGGACTTAAAAAAAAATTTGATGGACAACTTTGAATTTTCATATAAACTGTTTATGTTTTATTCTCTAGGGTGAGGAAGGCGGAGATTGTGATGCTTTTGGATTGTGGTTTTGGTCGAATTGAGTTGGGAAGGGAGGCGTAGACGGGAGGGTAGTGAAGGTTTAATTAGAGTTTATTTTGAGCCAGAAAGCAAGTTGATCTTTATAGAAATTTTTATTTGAATATAATGTTTGGAAGGATATACTCAGGGGGTTTGAAGGAAGGTGGAGCAAATATGAGAGGAGTATGGATGATAATAAAATACATATATGGACACGGGTAGAGGCAGGATGAGAGGAGTTGGAACAGAAACCGAGAGAAATATTTGAGGTGTTTAAGTTGCTTTATAAGGGACAAATTAAAAGTTTGGACATTTAGATAAAGAGACAAGGCCCCTAGTTAGAGAATTCCATTTGATTAACCTACTTGGTTTCAACATAGCTTGAAATCCTGCAAGTAATAAATGAAATGAAATTAGGAATGATGTACACTGTTTAAGTTTTAATAATGATGGGAAGCTGAGCTTAATGTAGAGAGTTTATTGATTTTTTCCTGTTTTCCTTTTTTTTGTTTTTTCCTTATTCTTTTTTTTTTTCCTTTATCTTTAATTTTTTAATTTTTAATCTATTTGGTTTTAATATACTCCAGACTGTGTTTGATAAAGAGTTATGCCGGGTATGGGACCTGGGAAGTCGGAAGGGGATTAGGGAGGAGGGTTTATGGGGGGGGAGGGTGGAAATATAGTTTCAACTTATAGAATAAGAAGAATGCACTCGTATACTGTTGCTCTTTTTTCTTTCTTTTTTCTTTTTATTTCCCCCCCTTTTTTTTTCATTTTTTTAATTTTAGTGTAAGATATAAATTGAATAGATTAATGAATAAAGAAATACACCAAAGTGAGAAGTAGAGGGAAAGAAGAGGGAGAAGTAAAGAGGGAGAGAGAGGGGAATGTAAGGAGGGCGAGATGGAGGGAAGGGGAGAAAGGAATGTTTGAGGGGGAAGGGAAGTAGAAGAGGGGAATGTTGGAAGGGAGAAATGAAAGTTGGAGGGGGAGAAGAAAGGGTGTATGGAGGATGGAAGTGCTATGTTGGTTTTCCATGGTGGAAGATGAGTTGTGTTTACTGCTTTTTTTTTTTTTTTGCAAATGCACAGTATATAAGTGATTGTATAAAATGAAAATGAAAATGAATAAAATATTTAATTAAAAAGAATGGAAACAGACTATTGCAGACAGACATCAGCTCAACTAGTGTCATCAAAAATTGGAAAATAATTCTCTTGATATGGAGAAAAGAAAAATACAAGTGCACACATCCCTTGCACTAATCCAATAATAGACCATGGGATATCAACTGTTATTTGGGCATCTTTGTGCTGATCAATAGGACAAGTGACGGAATAATCACTAGTATTGAGAAGTTGCTGATATTTGTATATCTATCCAAGATGATGAATGGAGCAATGATGGCAATGCAAATGAACAGTTATCCTACAGTAAGATGTTCTCTGCATTGAAGTTCTCCATTGGTCTGGATAAATTTTATTCAGCTATTTCAGGCACAAGTTAGCTTTACTTTAATACTATTTTTGTCAAGACTTTGACTTTCCAAATATTTCTACTGCTTTATATGGAAGAGAAGCTGGATTTTACATCATATCTGTATTTAAAACTCTTAAGACTAGTTATATTTTCTAAACATTTTCTCTTGAAATCCTTTTTCTTGCATTTATAAAAATGATTTACTGTAGAATAATGATTAGAATAATGAATATAAATTATACAGGGAAATTTGAAAAAGTATTTTGCATACCTTAAATGTTTTAAAAAATTGGGTTTGAAAGACATTATCATCTATAGTTTCATTTCTTTTCATAATAAGAAAAATCATTGAAACTGTATAGGGAAGAAATGAGTCAGTTATATTATTCTGACACTGTCACTGTCTTCATAAATACTTTTGAAAGAGTTCAAGTTGTATGGAGTTCATAATATGAAACCTTAAAGTAATTATAACCATGTCTGATATGTGACTGAACTAAATTGGATCAAGTTAAAGAGTCAACTACTCAAACTTTAAAATTTCACATTTTCTGTCCAATAAAAGGCATAATAGTCAGCTAAAGGATCTGAAGAACTTTGTTGAAAGACCACATAATATGAACAAAATGCAATAGGTACACAGAATGCTCAATAAGTTATGTTTTCGACTGTACTATTACTATATATTATAAACAATCATTTTTTTGCAGTTGGTTTCTTGCTCTATCTTAATATATATCATGTGGTATTTCTTGGGTAGTGGAGAATAGTGGACATGCATATTATTTTGTAATATGGAAAATTGGGTATTCAAAATGAATATGTTGGTTTTAAGACTAGTTGAAAGTGATCATTGCATTTTGAGAAGATTTTGACAGCTTATGGAAGTGCCAGTCTTTAGTTTTAGGACACAAAAGTAGAAATGCACTATTTTCTTAAATTATTATTTATTTCATTTTGTCTTTTTATTTATATTTTGTCAAGTCTTTAAATAGCTTTATTTTCTAACAATGGCATTTTCATAGAAACGTAAGTGTCCCAGTGTCACTTTATAGGGAAAATGAAAGGCACTTAAACTAAATATATAAATTTCATTAAATAAGATGAGTGAGTGAATGAATGAATGAATGAATGAATGAATGATTTTATTCTTCCTTGACAATTTTTTGCCATTTTCCAAATTAACTTGGAATTTTTTTAAATTTAACTTGAAAATGTTCATTATACTTATTTAAGTATCATTATTTAAAGAACATGTAGTCATCTTTCAAACAAGAATTAAAATTACAATCAAACCTTTTTTTTTTCAGTTTGTATCTTTTTCTATTCATGTAAGGGTATTTTAGAGCACTGTAACATTACCTGACTTAGGAAATTCAAGAATTCACTTGACATGAATTATTCATTCAACATCTTCAAAATGAGGACGAAATAGAAATAAATTATGCTGATGTTAAAAAAGGAACAGAAGAAAGGGCAAAAAGATATATTGGGGAGAGGGTGGAAACTCTGAGCAAACTTTGGGAAAAAAATTTCTTCTCCATCATAATTTCATTTCATTTCATTTATTAAATTTATAGGCCGCCTAATCCCGGAGGACTCCGGGCAGCTTACAACAAAAGAAGAAAAAAGAAAAGCAAAATAAGTAAAAAAAAAATAGTTTAAAATTTACAACACACATACGTTCTAATCGGGGCTGGACCTTAACACTAAGGTCAACAGCCCCAGGCCTGCCTGAACAGCCAGGTTTTAATGGCTTTCCTGAAGGCCATGGGGATAGCTGATTCCACAGGATCGGAGCAGCCACAGAGAAGACTAGTCGTTACTTATAAAGCCCTACATGGCATTGGACCTGGGTACCTGAGAGACTGCCTCCTGCCAATTACCTCCCATAGACCGATCAGATCGCACAGACTAGGCCTCCTCTGGATCCCATCTGCCAGCCAATATCGGCTGGTGACTCCCCGGGGGAGAGCCTTCTCTGTTGCAGCTCTGGCCCTCTGGAACGAGCTCCCCATGGAGATCCGGACCCTTACTACTCTCCCGGCCTTCTGCAAAGCCACGAAGATCTGGCTGTTCAGGCAGGCTGGGGGTCTGTTGAAATAGCCAGCCCCACGAGAACTATGAATGTTGTATATTTTAAATTGTTGTTTGTCTATTTGTCTGTTTATCCCCTTCCTTTGTTTATTGTAAGCCGCCCGGAGTCCTTCGGGAATGGGCGGCATACAAGACCAATAAAACTAAACTAAACTAAACTAAACTATTTGCCTGGAGCCAGCCTCGTGTCACCTCCCTGCTGGTCGAGACCAGCCAGGAGGGGCACGGGTCCAGTAAGCAGGTGGAGGCGCTCATCGCTCCCATGGCCTTGTCCACTTCCTCAGGGCTGACAAATTCGAACTTATCCCAGGAAATCCGACTTAGACCTACCCTCGGCATCTCGGCTGGTATTGCCCAAGCGGACTCAAGGTCTGTCCAAAACTGAGTGATTTTATCCGACAGAAACTGAACAAATTCCTCAGCTCTTCCCTGCAGGGGTTCCCCCACCCCCTCACCATTCAGGAGGGAGCGGGTCACCCTGAACAGGGCAGCTGGGCGGGATTCCACAGACGCAATAAGAGCAGAAAAAAGTGTGCATTTTGCTGCCCGTATCGCCACTAGGTAAGTCCTAATAAAAGCTCTTAGTAGTGTTCAATTAGATTCAGAGTTACTAGTCCTCCAACCTCGCTCTAGGCGTCTCTTTTGGCGCTTCATCTCCCGGAGTTCCTCGGTAAACCAAGGTGCCCTCCTGGATCCACTGCCTCTCCCGGTCATAACTGAAATGCTCCGACCCTCTCCCCTATCCGTAGACCCTCCCCCCTCTCCCATGGCCCCCATTCTTCCTGGAAGGCCACACATCCCATTCACTCTAGGGTGAGGGGCGTATCCGGGCCCCCATCCACTTCTGCTTCTGTACTCAGTGGAGGGGGCTCCAGGTCGCACCCCCAGTCCTATCATGTTCACCCAACAAACTTTCTGCTCAGACTCACCCCACAGTAATCATTAAAAATACAATACAGTGATAAAAATAATTAAATTAATTAAATTAAAAGTGGGCACATTCACTCTCATAGTCGTACATTCATACACTCAGCAAACTAGTTAAAACACTGTTCTTGAGGCCGCAAAACAAAGACGGTCCAGCTCCCGCAGCGCTTTGATGGCTGAAATGTAGAGGGTGATGATGTCCAAAGTGTTCACCCCAGGATGGAGCAGCCATAGTTCCAAGGTGCTTTTCAGGGAGGACAGGAGCTGCTGCCGCTGATTGGTCCTTTCCAGGCAATACTTCAGGTCTTCCACTGCAGGCTTCGACTCTGGGAAATTGCGGATGATGCTGTATAGCTCCTCGATGCGCAAGCTGGCATACAGGCAGTAGAAGAACCTCTGGACGTGGCACCTCCAGCGCTTCAGGGGGCTGCTGGGCAGGGACGCTAACTAAATATTACTAACTAAATATTCTTGAGACATTAAAATCAGAAATGAATACCGTGTGACATCACATCTTAGAAGACATAAGTAAGTCATTTTAGTCAGATTAAATGTTTGATTGTTTAGTTATTTATTTATTTTATTAATAAAATTTACATGCCGCCCAATCCCGAAGGACTCCGGGCGGCTTACAAAAAGAAGAGGAAGAAAGAAATAATAAAAAAGACAGATTTAAAATCACAACACATGCATTCGTTCTAATCGGGGCTGGACCTCAACAGGGAGGTCAACAGCCCCAGGCCTGCTGGAATAGCCAGGTTTTACCAGCTTTCCTGAAGGCTATGAGAGTGGGTAAGGTCCGGATCTCTGGGGGTAGCTCATTCCAAAGGGTCGGAGCAGCCACAGAGAAGGCTCTCTTCCAGGGAGCCGCCAGCCGACATTGTCTGGCTGATGGCATCTGAAGGAGGCCCAATCTGTGGGATATCACCGGCCACTGGGAGGTATGTGGCAGTAGGCGGTCTCACAGGTACGCTGGCCCTAAGCCATGTAGGGCTTTAAAGGTAATAACCAACACCTTGAATTGCGTCCGGAGACCAATTGGTAGCCAGTGCAGCTCGCGGAGGACAGGTGTAACGTGGATGTACCTTGGTACACCCAATATTGCTCGCGCGGCCGCATTCTAGACTAGCTGCTGTCTCCGAACGCTTTTCAAGGGTAGCCCCATGTAGAATGCGTTTGAAGTGCCTCCCGATCCAAATAGGGCCACAATTGGTGCACCAGGTGAACCTGGGCAAAGGCCCCCCTGGTCACAGCCGACAGATGGTGTTCCAGTGTCAGCTGCGAATCCAGGAGGACCCCCAAGTTTAGTAGTTTGGTTTGGTTTTAGGTAATGTTTATTACCAAAAAGAATTATTACCAGGGCTGACGAAGTCATTGATAACACTGCTGACAATCAAAGATGAGCTTATTAAGGAAACAGAAGGGCATCGAGATTACATGAGAGATTTTATAAGCAAGGAGTTGCTAAGAGGAGTCCATACAAAGTTGATTAAGGAGATGATTAGAGGACTGACATCACAAATGGCAGACGATATGAGACTGTTTTGCTATTGGAAAGATACAGGTTGATAGATGGAAGAGTATAACTTAAAACTAGTTAAATTTAGTGAAATTTAGTGACAATAGATAAAGTTAAAAAAATAACTGATAATGTTACTAATGTATACAATGTGTAGTGTCATGATGAGTAATAATTGGATATGAATATTGAATGGTACCCATGAAAGGAAGATTAGAAATCCCTTTGGATTATACATAAAGGTTAATAAAAAAGAACTAAGTTAGATACAGTTAAAGTTTTGATTATTAGGGGGAAAATGTTATGATACAGGATATAGTTAAATAAAGGAGGGATAAGGATAACAACGTATATATAGATATGAGTATAACATAAGGAAACTGGATGCAAATTGTAAACAGTGATTTGGAAAAGAGGATTAGAAAATTTTGTTATTAAATATCATGGATGTTTAGCTAGAATAGGACATAAGGATTCAGTGTTAATGGAGGACTTTAGAAATAGTAAATGAAAGGCCAGAATGTGGTTATGTATTAAATCTTGGTATATTTTATGATGAAGGATGTTTAAACAATTATAGTCAAATGAAAATGGAGATATGATGATGGTAACATGTATAAATACCTGAGTTAAAATACTTGAGTTAATATGAATTATGTTTGTTGACTGTGGAAGAGATGCATGAAAGTCTTTTTATAACCAACTGATACACTTTCTACAGCATGTAAAGAAGGATATGTTGTGCCTGTTTTGAAAATAAAAAAATAAAAAAAATATTTTAAAAAAAGAATTTTGCCCAAATATATCAGCTCTAGATTGGTGGAATGAAATTTTATATCAAAAAAATGGCCTCATATTTAAAAGTAAATTATCAAGACCTTTATTCCAATTGTTTTACATTATAATTGGTTTTAAAAGTTACAGTATAGAGTAAGAAAACACAATCATCTTTTTTTTACAATCATCTTCAACCTTTGAATCAAATCTTTATTATGGGCAAAGATCAGCATAAGCTTTCAACTTTTTGTCTTCAGCTTGAAATCCTTGACTCCTCAGTTCTTTATTCAGAGACACTCATAACTTGATATGCTGGGATATTGCTAAGGTGTTCCTTCTTTCTATTTTGAACAGATCTTGAATTACTGTAGCAATGGGTTTCTAAAATTCGATTTCTTCCAGCAACACTTGAAGGGTCAGTCACAAATTCACACCATGTAATGAAACAAAGCCTTCTTAAAAACTGGTAAAAGAAGTTGATATTTGCACTCAGAGTTTTATATTACTGTGCAGAGTGGAACAACGGAACTCAAATTCTTTTTCTCTAGTTGCAAGGATACATTGTTTTGAATACTGTTTTAGCAAGAATCTTAATACACATATAAATGGCATTTCTCCCGCAACAATTCTAAATTCATTCATTCTTTCCTGCTTCTATCATTTTATATATGCATTTTGACTCTGAATCTGCCTTAATCTTCAGTGTGCTTTGAACTCAGCCTAAATTCAAGTTTATCCTGACTTTGACAGGATCTTTTATCTTGTCAGACTCTGCTTCATTTGTTCACAATGAGATCTTAACTAAGAATAAATTCAACTTTTGTTTAACAGGTATTAAAGGTAAAGATAAATGTTCCCCTCACACATAAGTGTTAGTCATTCACGATTCTAGGGGGCAGTGCTCATCTCCGTTTCAAAGCCAAAGAGCCAGCGCTGTCCAAAGACGTCTCTGTGGTCATGTGGCCAGCATGACTTGAAGCCAAAGGCACACAGAACGCTGTTTCCTTCCCACCAAAGGTGGTCCCTATTTTTCTACTTGCATTTTTAAGTGCTTTCGAACTGCTAGGCTGGCAGAAGCTGAGACAAGTAATGGGAGCTCACTCTGTTACGCGGCACTAGGGATTCAAATTGCCAACTATTGGAACGATAAGCTCAGTGTCTTAGCCACTGAGCCATTGCATCCCTTTTAAATAGCTATTACTACATTGCAAATGACACCTCCAAGGCTCTACTGCTCACTCATCTATATGTGAATAAATCAAAAAATTGTATGGAATTTTAAAGTAATTTTTATATTTCAGTTTGTATCAAATTTGAGTAAGCAAAATTTGAGTGCTATATTAAGTAATCAATAGTATGTTACATTGCCATGGTATTAACTACTGAAAACTGACACTACTTATATATTTAGGAAATATTAAAAATATTTTTAATGTAAAAGTATATTTGCATGTTTTGATTATTCAAAATGTGATTATTTGCACAGTTTGGTTCTTTAAAAAGTTATAATGGTTAAATAATATTAAGAAAATAACTACAATAGAACTTGCATGAAACATTTAGAAATGATTAATATAAATGCCTGCTACACTGCTATAATCTTTCAGTCTATTAGAATGTGACATATGTATAAACTATCATCAATAGGGCAAACTGTTGTAAGTGATCAAGTATTTATAACAGTGATAAATTGCTTTTGGTTATCAATATATAAGACATGGAACTCTAAATTGTGACTTTTCTTAAAGTAGGGCTAGCCTATCAGCTGCAAAATCCAGGAATGCATGACAGGGCAACCAACAGTTTCAGCAAACAGCAATCAACATACTTTTGAAGCCCATATATGGTTTGTTGCTGTCTAGCCATTAAATTGGTTTTGCCCTTTTTTGGACTGGAGAAATATAATTGGATGAAAATTGTCTCCCAGTAATTGCTTCTTGCAAGCTTACTTATTCATTTAAATGATTGATACAATCTCCCATATAGCAGGGCAATGTACTAAGTTAAATCTACAATTAAAACAATCCAAATAATAAATGTCCAAGGTCATAAACAATAATTCCAATTTGCAATAAAAGAACATTAGCTGATATAGCTCACTTAACCTTCTGGCCCATGTACTCTTTGTGCCATCAGTGATAGTATTTATCTACTTTGTCTAATATTAACTTCTTTATTGCTCTCAATTTTTTAAAGCATGATGGTATTCTTTAGTAATATTTATTTTTTAGATTATGTTTTCAAAATATTTAAACTTTGGAACTATTGGTAAATATGTTTACTAATTTCTACATATTTAATTATTTGTTCTTGTAGTCTAAGACATTCTCAATCATTTTTTCCAGAACAAAAACCCATCATTTTGTTTTGTTGTTCAGCCTTTCTGATAGTCCAGCTTTCCAAGTGATTGGTTAAAAGTGGGAAAGCTATTGCCTTGGCAATACATATCTTTGCTATCAGTATAGTGTCTTTACATCTTAATAGTTTGTCTAGCTATGTCACAGACTCTTCTACAACAAGCAGTCCTCTCTTTATTTCAGCAACTATACTTACTATTTCTGTTTCACCCTATGTAAGTTAAGATAGATGCAACTTCATTTTTTTAGCTTGCATTGTATTGACATTGATTGTTGTTATAATTTTAGTTGTTCAGAGAGGAAGCAGTAAACACAATAATTGCCTTTGGAACTCTTCTTTTACCCTGAGTAAAAAATCTGCCCTCAGATATTTCTTGCTTCAAGTAATTAAGTAGTATCATCAATACTAATGGTATTGATATTGTAGTATCATCAACATTGAGCTTATTTGATTTTTTTCTAGAAATTTTAACTAATTTTTCTGTTCATTATCTATTCCACATCTAAATTTAATTAAGGTAAAATATACATCCTTGACCAAATCCTTTGCTGAATTTGAATAATTGCTATGTATTTATTCTGATTGTTGCATCCTAGACATCTTTAACCATCACAAATTAACAGTGTGACTCAAATGTCTCTGCTTGTCTAAATGTAATTTGTACTATACATCTAGCAGTTCTTACAAGTATTGCTAAAATACAGATCATGTAATGTATGTGCAATTTCCCTTTTTTGATACTCAACTATGCATTTAACTTTTCCAGTGTCTTGAATTTGACATACTCCTGTCCACATTAGTATATCTGATGTGTCTTTCATGTGAATTGACACAGTTATTGCAGTCTATTTCAGGTCACTGATCCACCTGATTACTAATGTTGTCTTGAAATTTCCTCTTTGACATTTCTTATACAATCATAGTATGTGTATGTGTGTATGCATATGTATAGGCAGCATTGAATGTAACTTTTGGACCTAGCTGCAGTAGCAGCTATATTTTCAAAATTGAATCCAGCCTTGAAATAATTGGCATGTTAGTCATATTTTCTCTTTTCAGTAGCTATTTTAAAACTTCTGATACTACAGAGAAATCTTCCAGTAAGAATGGAATGAAATGGAGTGGACTGAAGTGGGGTGGTGTAGAGGAGAAGCGAGGAGAGGAGAGGAGAGGAGAGGAGAGGAGAGGAGAGGAGAAGAGAAGAGAAGAGAAGAGAAGAGAAGAGAAGAGAAGAGAAGAGAAGAGAAGAGAAGAGAAGAGAAGAGAAGAACTGGCCAGATATGATTAGACACACAGCAAATTTGTCTCTGGTACAAAAGCCTTCAGTATATATGCAAGCAACAAAGTAACAATAATCACCGTAATGATATCAATAAGAGGGGTTAGTAAAGAAGATGGGACAGATTATATACTTTATTCATTAAACAAGAAACTCAGCCAACTGAACATTCAAAAATGCATTACAAATGCCAGTGACTGATGCTAATGGTTTGTACAGTTTGCTACCAGCGTCCTAGGTATTAACCAAGGATCTAGGAACTATTAAGGTAACGTGAAATTTTGCTGCACCCACTGATCAAGTGGTTGACTGTCTCGTCTTTCTCATTACAGAGGCAACACTTGCTGTTGGTGGTAACATGTTGAATTTTTGCTTTCATGCAGTTTGTGGCTAGGACTTGTTCTTGAGCTGCCAAAATAAATAAAGAAAAAGGAAAGGATCCTGGAAACTATAGTCCAATCACCTGTTTGCCAAAAAGATACAAGCTCCTTACTGGTATCATTGCAAACCAAATTTATGGATACTTGGAAAGAAATAACTTGCTTCCTATAGAAAGGATGCTGCAAAAATTCAAGAGGAACAAAGGACCAACTGCTGAGTGACAAACTAATCCTAAAGAATTCAAAGAAAAGACGAACCAACCTGTTCATGGCCTGGATAGACTATAAGAAAGCATTTGATTCAGTTCCCCATAGCTGGATCAAGAAATGCCTGAAAATCTTTGGCATCAGCAACATACAAAAATTCATGGAAAGTTCAATGAATCTCTGGAAAATGAAGCTTATAGGTAATGAAGAAGTACTGAGTGAAGTTGAAATTAAACGAGGCATTTTCCAGGGCGATTCCTTTTCACCTCTACTTTTTATACTCTCAATGCTACCACTGACAATCATTTTGGAGAAGATGAACTATGGATACGAACTTGCAAAGAAAGGACTGAAAATTTTGCACTTGGTGTACATGGATGATTTGAAGCTGTTTGGTAAAACAAAAGCTGAACTGAATTTATTAATTGAAAGCACAAAAGAATTTAGCCAAGACATTGGTATGCAGTTTGGAATTGACAAATGTGCAACAATGGCAACCAAAGCAGGCAAGGTCATAGAAGATGATGGAATAGAACTTGAGAATGAAGAAATGATAAAGGCAGTAAAACCAGAAGAAGGCTACAAGTACTTGGAGATTTTAGAGGTCTCTGACTTAACGCATAATAAAGTCAAGGAATTAACTTCAGCCAAGTACATTCAATGAATTCACAAGATATTAAAGTCCAAATTGAGTGGAGGAAACATCATAAAAGCCATAAATACCTGGGCTATACCTGTGATTCAATACTCTGCAGGAATAATTGACTGGACCCAGATGGAGTTGGACAATTTGGACAGAAAAACAAGGAAGCTTATGACAATGAATCATGCTTTGCACCCTAAAAGTGATGTTGACCGATTATATCTATCAAGAGCAGAGGGTAGTTGAGGACTCTACAAGTAAAACAGACTGTGGAAGAAGAAAAACACAGTTTGAATGATTACATCCAGAAAAGTGAAGAACCAATGATTAAGGAAGTAAATAAAGGAGGCCTTTTAAAGACAACTAAGTCAAAAGCTGAATATAAGAAGGAAGTAATTGAGAAGCAAGCTGAAAATTGGAAAAACAAAGCTATGCACTTGAAAAGTATTGAAGGCAGCTCAAGAACAAGCCTTAGCCACAAACTGCATGAAGGCAAAAATTCAACATGTTACCACCAACAGCAAATGTCGCCTCTGTAATGAGAAAGATGAGACAGTCGACCACTTGATCAGTGGGTGCAGCAAAATTTCAAAAACTGACTACCTACAACACCATGACTGTGTTGCTAAAATCATTCACTGGAAGTTGTGCCAAAAGTTTGGATTTGAGGACAGCAAAAACCATTGGGACCATCAGGTTGAGAAGGTTTTAGAGAATGAGAAAGTCAAGATCTTGTGGGACTTCAGAATTCCGACTGACAGGCACTTGGCCCACAACACACCTGACATAACAATAGTTGAAAAGAAAAAAGTATGGTTCATTGACATTGCAATACCTGGAGATGCAAGAATTGAATTGAAGATAAACAGCAAGAAAAAATCACAAAGTACCGGGACTTGCAAATTGAAGTTGTGTGACTGTGGAAAAAGAAATCGTGTTGTCCCGATTGCAATTGGAGCCCTTGGAGCAATACCCAAAGGACTACCTCGCTATTTGGAAATTTTAAATCTATCAGACTTGAACATTCTACAAAAAACCACCCTACTTGGAACAGCTTATATCCTCCGACATTACCTTAACAGTTCCTAGGTCCTTGGTTAGGACTCGAGTTGTTGAGCTACCAACCAGCCAAAGGCTGTGAATCTCACCAAAGATTAACAAAATAACAACAACAACAACAACAACAACAACAACAACAACAAACGGACAAAATACTGCCGCATAATACACCACACTGGTTGAGAAAAATAAGGTTACAATCATAGACATCGCAATACCAGGTGATAGCAGGGTTGCCAAGAAGGAACACGAAAAAATCGCAAAATATCAGGACTTAAAAATCGAAATTCAACGATTATGGCACAAACCAGCAGTGGTAATTCCAGTGGTAATTGGCACACTGGGTGTTATTCCAAAAGCACTGGAATTACATTTAAAACAGTTAAAATTGACAAAATCACCATCAGTCAAATGCAAAAAGCCGCACTGCTTGGATCTGCACGCATATTACGAAAATACATTACGACATCCTAGGCCTCTGGGTGGGGCCTGACTAGTAATCAATGCCAAATCCTGCGAAACAACTAGCCGCTGTGATACAATTCTATAATAATAATTATTATTATTTTTGAATTATGGAAACAACAATATCCAGATTCAAATGTTAGTGAACAACGACTAGCAGATCAAAGGCGATTTATTATACGGAATAAAGTGTTTAGTGAAGTTGAACATGAGGAAATTCAGGCAAATTGCAAAACCCAAAAACCAATATCACAAGCGGAAATAACTGATATTCAAGACACAACTAAAGACATTATAATAGAACTCCCAGAAGAAGCTCTCGGGGAGGAAATAACATCACCACCACTAGAACCAGTTATCACTGAACCAACTGATGAACTAACTCAAAAACAAAAAGAATTGAAGGATAAGATCATGGAGCATTTTCTGCTTAATGAGGAAAGGCAATCTCTAAAAACTGTGCCTAAGAAAATTTTGGCCCCTATCATGAAAATGGTTAATGCAGTGTTTTCAACAATTGAACCGGGATCCATCTTGGAAACAAACCAGTTAATGTACAGTGCAGCTGTAATAGTCACTAATGAACTAGGCATTAAAATTAAAGTACCTAATCACACAACAGAAAAAGCATCAAAGCCAAAGTGGAAAATCCGTTTAGAACAAAAAATCAAAAAATTAAGGGCAGATGCTAGTAACTTAAAGAACATGCATGAGCAACGGCTTAAAAACAACAAAATCATAGATTGGCTAATCAGAAGATATAGATTGGATACAAGAAACATCAATGAAGCTGTAGAGATTGTAAACCAGCAGATAACAGCAACAGCTAGAAAAATTGAAAGATATGAGGCACGAATCATCCAATATAAACAAAATCAGCAATTTCGATCAGACCAACGGCGTTTTTATCAAAGTCTTAATGTGAATGGTGACACCAAAAGTGAAAAACCAGAAAAACAGGCCACAGTTGAATTCTGGAAAGAATTGTGGGAAAATGCAAAGGACTACAACAAGGAAGCAAAGTGGATACATGACTTTGAGAAAAGCATTGGCAACAAACAAATGCAAGTATTAGAAATAACAACTGAGATGGTCAAAAATCGAGTTAAAAAGGTAAAGAATTGGACATCACCTGGAAAGGACCAATTACATGGTTTCTGGCTCAAATATCTGACCAGTTTACATGCAATATTGGCCAGGCAACTGAATGAAATTTTACAAAAGGGCCAAATTGATGAATGGTTGACAACTGGAAAAACATACTTGATTCAGAAAGATGCAACTAAAGGAACAACACCTGAAAACTACAGACCAATAACATGCTTGCCAACAACCTTCAAATTACTCACAGGCATTATTGCAGATAACATGATGGATTATTTGGAAACAAACAACATCTTGCCAGTAGAGCAAAAAGGCAACAAAAGAAGGAGCAGGGGCACAAAAGATCAGCTTCTAATTGATAAAATGATATTAGAAAATTGTAAGAACAGAAAAATGAACTTGAATATGGTCTGGATTGATTACAAAAAGGCATTTGCCTCACTGCCACATAGTTGGATCATAAAATGCTTAGAAACAACTGGCATTAGCAAATATATTACATCCTTTACTGAAAAGGCGTTGAAACAATGGAGAACTGAATTGGCAGTAGGGAATGAGATCTACGGAATGGTTAATATCAAGCGAGGAATTTTCCAGGGTGATTCACTTTCACCTCTTCTCTTCATCATCGCAATGATTCCACTATCAGTAATCTTAAAAAAATGAAATTAGGCTACCAAACAGCCAAAGAAGCTGAAAAAATTTCGCATTTACTATATATGGATGATTTGAAACTCTATGGAAAGTCAGAAATAGAAATCCAATCATTGACAAACACAGTCCGAGTATTCAGCACCGATATTTCAATGCAGTTTGGCATGGAAAAATGCGCCACTGTATCCATAAAAAGGGGCAAAATCACTGCATGTGAGGGAATTGAAATGCCCAATGGCCAATTAATTAAATGCAAAGAAAATGAAGCCTACAAATACTTAGGCATTCTGCAGTTGGATAACATCAAGCATGGAGAAGTAAAAACTATTGTCAGGCAAGAGTACACCAACAGAGTTAGGAAAATTTTGAAATCTAAATTGAATGGTGGAAATGCAATCAAGGCCATAAATACCTGGGCAATACCAGTTATAAGATACACAGCTGGTATAGTTAACTGGACACAAGCTGATTTGGACCTTTTGGACCGAAAAACCAGGAAACTAATGACAATGCACTACAGTTTACATCCACGTGGTGACACTGATAGACTATATCTGCCCCGAAAATCAGGTGGCAGAGGATTATTACAAGTGAAGCAAACAGTTGAAGAAGAAAAACATGCACTGGCTGATTATTTAAAAGAAAGTCAAGAACATCTATTAATCGAAGTAAAGAACAAAAATCTACTGAAGGCCCAACAGACGAAACAAGAATACAGAAAAGATGTGATAAAATCAAGAATGGAGAGTTGGCAGAACAAAGCACTGCATGGCCAATTTCTGGAAAAAATAAAAGATAAAGTGGACAGTGAACAAACTTGGTTATGGTTAACAACAGGTACATTAAAGAAAGAAACAGAGTCACTAATCCTGGCTGCGCAAGAACAAGCTATCCGCACAAATGCCATTAAGGCCAAAATTGAAAAATCCTCTGATGATGCCAAATGCAGACTTTGCAAAGAAGCTGATGAAACTGTTGATCACATACTCAGCTGCTGTAAAAAAATCGCGCAGACTGATTATAAATTGCGGCACAATTCAGTAGCACAAATGATCCATTGGAATTTGTGCAAAAATTATAATATTACCAAAACAGCAACAAACTGGTGGGAACATCAGCCTGAAAAAGTCACCGAAAATCAGATGGTCAAGATCTTGTGGGATTTCCGTATACAAACCGACAAAATACTGGCGCATAATACGCCAGACATCACACTGGTTGAGAAAAATAAGGTCACAATCATAGACATCGCAATACCAGGTGATAGCAGGGTCGCCGAGAAGGAACATGAAAAAATCGCAAGATACCAGGACTTAAAAATCAAAATTCAACGACTATGGCACAAACCAGCAGTGGTAATTCCAGTGGTAATTGGCACACTGGGTGTTATTCCAAAAGCACTGGAATTACATTTAAAACAGTTAAAATTGACAAAATCACCATCAGTCAAATGCAAAAAGCCGCACTGCTTGGATCTGCACGCATATTACGAAAATACATTACGACGTCCTAGGCCCCTGGGTGGGGCCCGACTGGCAGCTGTGATACAATTGTATAATAATAATAATAATAATAATAATAATAATAATAATAATAATAATAATAATAATATAATACATCCATACAACATTCATAAATACACTTAAATATATAAGACAATACTATGAGAAATAGATGTTCAGCAGAGTGATAGCATGAGGGGAAAACTTTTCCTGTATATAGTTGTTTTGCATGCAATACCCTATTGCAATGTCCCACAATCACAATCATGTAGCATTGTTGTGATTATAAATATCAATTTGGTTTTCTGGGCAGAATATTGGAATGGTTTGTCCTAAAAAAGCTTTTTCAAGAGGTAATTGGACTTCCTTTATTTTTCCTTGAAAACATTTTGTTTCTTATCTAAGAAGCTTCTTCAGTTCTGACTAAATGGTGGAATCCTTCCATTCTTCACATTCAGTCAGAAAGGAAGAGGCTTCTTGCAAAGGAAAGAAATGTCTTCAAAGAAAAACAAAGAAAGTACAGTTTCCTCTTGAAAAAGTACCTTTGGGACAATTGTGATCTGGATGACTGAGAATCTCCATAGGCACTGAAATGGATTGCTTTTTCATTTCCTGTTGATCATATTTGGGAGTGAGCCCACCCTGTGATTTGATTTAAAGCAGAGGTGGTATTCAGCAGGTTCTGACCAATTCTAGAAAACCTGTAGTGGAAATTTTGAGTAGTTCAGAAAACCTGTAAATACCACCTCTGACTGGCCTCGCCCCCAGATATTTTCTGCCTTCCGAGTCCCAGCTGATTGGGAGGAAATAGAGATTTTACAGTATCTTTTTCTTGCCACACCCATCAAGCACTACCCACCAAGCTATGTCATGCCCACAAAGCCACACCCACAAAACCTGTAGTGAAAATTTTTGAATCCCACCACTGGTTTAAAGTATCATGAATAACATTTGAATAGCAAATCCCTCCAGTACTACAAACTAACAACATTGTAGCCTGAAAATGGAAAGGGATCCTTCTTTGAAAATTGGTGTTGGTAATGTATTACAATAAATATTACATTGTTCTTTTTTCTCAGAACGAGAAAATCTGAACTAAGAGACAAGTAAATAAATAATTCAACACAACACAAATTAGAAGCAGGTTCTATGAAGATCAAACTTAGATCCATCATTTATAATATATAAAAATGTCACTTCCTATGGAAACTCATGTGACATTACATCCTATGGATTGTCATGAGAAAAGCAACAGGTAGGTAGTATTTGAAAAGATTTGTTTTGCTTTGCTTTTATGCTCTAGTGAACATGAAAATCAAATGTTTTATGTATCAAACATATATACCCTTATACAGTTCTCTGTTTTTTTTTGACATGCTGCCCATGCAGAAATATTTTTTTAAAAAACAAGAGGATAGCTATGATGGCTGTATCCATTAATGTCATACAAAGCATGAACAAGAAAAAAACTATAATAAAGAAGCATATGTTGAAGTAGACTAAAGCACAAAAATATGTAGCATATTTATGAGAATATCAGAACAATATACATAGATTCTAAAAATTGATAAGGTATGAATGGATAGGAAAGCAGCCAAACATTGGCACCCAGATAATGAATATATTGCGTTTTGCAATCTAAAAGTAGTGAAAGAGAATTCATATGAAATTGTATATGTGTTTATCTAAAAACAGTTTACACTTATAATATATATTATGATTTTATTAGTATAGGCCAGTGATGGCGAACCTATGGCATGCATGCCACAGGTGGCACATGGAGCCATTTGCCAGGGCACGCGAGGCGCTGCCCTGTCAGCTGGCCAGCGCACATGCACGTGCTTTCCAGCTGAGTTCACCCTTTTTTAAAGACATTTTTCAGCCTCCACAGGCTCCAGAGGCTTTATAGGAACCTAGGGAGGGCGAAAAGAGCCTCCCCTGCCCCCTCCGGAGGCCCTCCGGAGGTTTCATGAGCTTCCGTGAGTGCAAAAAACCGGCCCTGTGGGCAAATTGGAAGTTCAGAACCGGAAGTGACTTCTAGTTTGCTTGGAGGATCATTTTGAGCGCTCTGAAGGCTTCAGCGACCTTCAGGAGGCCTTCCTGAAGCATCTGGAGCAGTCAGAGGCTTAACTGCTTTAAGTGACCACAGCCAGTTAGCCATGATAATGTAGAAATAGGTTTAGTCTGAGCACTTTTCAGTAGATGCAAACATGGAGGCAATTTGGACTCAAGAAACCATTGTAATGCTGCAAACAGGAAAATAGAAGTTTTCTAAATTTTTTGAAGCTTCATAAACTAGATATTTCACCTCTATGTTCAGAAAAGAAATTATGATTGCTGATGCTGTTTATTCCCTGATTTTAAAAAAGGAAAGGGGAGGTGGACACAAGAGCTTGGAGATGGAATTTGTATGGCAAATCCCATGAGAAATTAACTGATTTTATGAACTCCAGAAACACAACTGAGGCTCCTAATATAATATCAGTGCCAGCAACATTGCAAATTTTAAAGGAAAAGGGTCAAGAGAAAGAGTTAAATACATAGAGAATTAGATTTAGGCAGGTTTCTGAAAATAAAAACTAAATATATACATTTGGTATCTTTATATATATGTACATGCACACACATACATATACACATACTTACATACATGCACACATAATTAGTATTTGTACATGGTTGTATCTGACTGCAGCCAACTACACTAATGAATATTTTGAAAAGAAAAGTAAATAGAACATGTACTGTATGAAAAAATTACATGCATAAGCATTAAGCTTACATATTTCTTTCAGCTAAAAGTTAAGGAACATAGCATAAAAAGTATTAACACTAAAAGAAGACAGACAAAGGCAAAGACATAAAGCATTGGTATACTTTTCTTAAATCATCTGAAAGACTGATAACCCTCAGAGAACTACAAATCATATTTCTAGCTACCCACTTCAACATATTCCTCTACATTGTTAGCAGAGGAAGGATCATTTATGACATTCTGTTGCCCTTAGCAACAAGTCATCTTTAGATATTTTCTTTCATTGTAACTAAAGAGCAATATCAATTTTGTTCTACCAGTATAAAGTATAATTTAAAAGCCATTGAAAATGTAGTGAGATACCAATTTCTTTCATGGGGGGGGGTGTGTCAATAATTTGAGCACCTAATTTATTTTGTATTTAAGAACTTCAAGAAGTCTGGTCCAAATCTTATTGCAATCCTTAGAAAATATAGACTTAATATTCAAGCAAAGCTTATAGCATACTCAAATCATGTTTCAGATTTAAGCAATTTACACAAAATTAGAAGAGCAGCACTAGAATTGTTTGCAGTTACTCAATTTTATTTCATGACTGTATTCTCAAATTAAGAAATAAGGCAATGATTTGGATTAAAGAAGTTATAACTTTATTAGTATAATTCTGGGAAGGGGAAAGCAAGTACCATTAACAATTGCATCTTATGCAGTATCTTATTTAAAATGATGACTTTAACTTTTGCTTACCTGTATATTTCATACTAATAAAACACAGTCTTTAACTTACCTGTTTGAAAATTAATATTATCTCATGCAATTACTAACATTTCTTTAGAGCTATAAATCCCTATTCATTATTGGTTGGCCAGTTCAGAGCATATCTATATAATATACACTATATAAATACACGAGACTGGAAGGAAACTGTTCAGTTTTGACATAATGTTCTAACTGGTCTTTGAGCCTGGTGTTAACAGTATAATTCTTTGTAAAAAGTAAAATGCTATTTTAGGTTGCATCAACAGATTCATTTCTAAATAATGCAAATAATAGTTCTAATTTATTTTATAAGAGGCTATTTATAAGATATTCAGAAACAGGCAATATGGCTGTTTAGCGAACTAGAAATTAAGTCATAATGAGTAAAAATCATAATAAGAAAAAATCTTGGTCTTTTTCTTGAGAAGCATCATTGTACCTTATCCCCTTCTTAGTTTTCTCAGCCGAAACATTTCTAGTTCTCCAAAACTAAGAAGGGGATATGGTACAATGATGCTTCTCAAGAAAAAGACCAAGGCTTTTTCTCTGCCATTCTTGAATGCAGTGAATGTCCGGAAAGATTTCCTAATAATGAAGCATTTTGACAATAGATCCAGTCTGAACAATTACCTGTTAAGAATGCTTTTTTTAGATTTATGAATGGAAAATGGAACGGGTTGGACATCCTAATATCTTATTTCAACTATGTGAGCCTATGTACCATTCTTTTTGCACAAGCCACTATGTGCAAATACTGGGAACTTAAACTTGTCACATAATGTGTTTCACACATTGCCAATATGATGGGAGAGGGTAAGTAGTTTAGGAGAATTAACAGTCTTTCAAGTATAGTGATCCTAATCAGAAATGTCCACTCACCTTGCCTTTAAACTACTGTAAACAGAAATCATTAGACTATATGGTCAACAAACGCAAAATTGTAATAGCTGTTTCATACAGCTATTTCATTTCCATGTAAAAAATGTCTATCCATGACTATTCTTCCTAAACACAATTTATTCCATCTTTTGAAAGTAATGATTTATTACTGTGATATCTCATGATTGTCCTAAAAATTCTGCAAAGTTTCAATATTAAACCACCACTAAACACTACCATTTTGATTATCTAGAAAAAGCTAACAGTATTTAATGTTCAGGATGCTTTACTGATACATTTCTAAAACTGCAATAAAGTCTGATAATTTTGAAATACATTATTTATTATTCACTTTTCTCCATATGAGCAGATAAATTCAGAAATCTTTCCCCCCCTTTGCCTAGATTGAGAATGTCAGCCCTAGTCTGTTCCATTACATAATACATCTAGAGATATTTGATTTTTTGAAAGATTTTGATATACCTGTGCTATTCCCTGCTTGCTGACATATGTCTACCAGCAAGAGCAGGAAGAAAATTCAAGGATAAGCTCCAATCTTTTCAGTAATTGGTATTCATGCCTGCTAGTTCAGATGGATTATTGTTAGAATGATAGATAGCTACCACGAATGTCAAATTAACATAACATATAAACTTCATAACATGCTGAAGTTTGTACATTATATTTTGAAATACATCCAGAAAATAATGAATCAAGACAATATAACATTTACAAGGTGAGATCTTAATTAAATACCAAATATACTGTTATACTGATTATAAACAAATATGATGATAAGAAAAGAAGAACCTTAGACCAACTGATCTTTCAGTAATGATGTTGAAATATATGCATTGATTCTCATAGACATAAATTCTTCTTATTCTAAGAATTTTTTTTTTAAAGTAAACACATAGAAATAAATAACTGTTTCAACACTAAAGTAAAAGAGCAGTAATGTTTTCAGAGGTTTTAAGGAATAATCTTACTCAAGGTAGCATACTCATGGAATAGAAATGAGGGGAAGAGTTGAATGGAAGTATATTTCTGTATAGCTCTGTTTCATGTTTTCTCATAATTACATTTATAGTTACTGACTTTGGCAATAAAGACATACAGGTTCTTACAAGAATGTATATGCTTTTAAATAGCTGGTTATGTCCTTACCAGTAGTACACAATCTATTAAAAAACAAAACAAGACAGAGATTTTACTCAGCCAAAGAAACTTGATCTTCTAGATCAAGGCATATAAATTATTTCTTGTTGCTGTAGATTCCTTGATCTCTTTAGGCTTTTCTTGTACAAACAAGCAGCATCCAATATTTCCATAAATGTAATGCACCTTATTGCTAGAATAAAAGGGAATGGAATGGGATGGAACAGAACAGAATATTTTATTTGGCCAAATGTGATTAGACACATATGCAATTTGTCTCTGGTGCATATGGAAGCAATAGCAATAGCAATAGCAATAGCAGTAGACTTATATACCGCTTCATAGGCCTTTCAGGCCTCTCTAAGCGGTTTACAGAGAGTCAGCATATTGCCCCCAACAATCTGGGTCTTCATTTTACCCACCTCGGAAAGATGGAAGGCTGAGTCAACCCTGAGCCGGTGAGATTTGAACCGCTGACCTGCTGATCTAGCAGTAGCCTGCAGTGCTGCATTTAACCACTGCGCCACCTTGGCTCTTACCAGTGATTACTGGTATATACTTCGTTGTTTGTATGTAGACTGTATGCTTACATATGAGATACCAATGGAGAAGGATAATAGCAATACAGCCATAGTGCATGGATAAATATCCTTAGACATAATAACACAGTCCTGTGATATTAATATAAGATAATAAGCAAGATTTCCATTGCCACAAATAGCATAAATGATCAGTGGGAATTTGCTTTTTAAGGTAACCTTTTTCTGTTTCTAGGCCAGAGACGATAATCCAATGGTCTGTCTATTATAAAATATTAATCACATGCTTTCTAAATGACTTAAAGGAGTAATGATTAGGGTGACCAGACGTACCGATTTCAGCGTGTTAAGCACGCTTTTTAACAATTTTTCCCGCGTCCCTCCGCCTTTTAAAAAAGTCCCGATTTTCTGGCTTCATGTTGAAAGCCCAGTGGATTTACTTAAGAAATCCTAACCGGGGCAAGACAAAAGACACCCTGTATAATCCCTCTCTCTCTCTGTCTCAGTACTTTCATTGAAGATATTAAAATGTTAAAGCAACAAAACGGACCTCCCCCCACAACGTGCCGCTTTTTTACCTTATTTTATAAGAAAAAAATGATCTAGTATCATAGAGCTGAAGGAAATGGCTAGAGAGGTCGCCAGTGTTACTTCCTGGATTTTCCGGAGGGGAGGGGCATGGAGGTTGGAGGACTCCAAGATGGTGGGAAAGTTTCTGCCTGCTGGTAAGTGTGCTGGGTTTTTTTTCTTTTATTTTTTAATGCATTTTAAAATAATGTAGGTTTTTAAAAATGTGCAGTTGCTGTTTTTTTATTCAAAACAATATGTGTAACACTCTGATGTGCCATGGAAAAATCATTTTAAAAAAACCCTGAAAGAAGAAAAGGTTTTTTTTAGGGTATTTTCCTGATGAAAACTATAATTGTTTCTGCATGACACCCTTAATCACAAATAGCCAACTACACTTCATTCTAAATAGTTTTATTTCCTTTATTGTATGTGATTACTCAAGTCCAAAAACTGAGTTAATTGGATAAACTCAGCTCCACAATTTACTAAATATACAGTTACAGGAATTTCATGCATAGTATGCTGTCTCTTAGGGTTTATTGAACATAGGAGAATAATATGAGGGATTTGATGTAAAATAAGCTCTTTTAATAAATTCAAAATCAACGCAGCAGACAAGACATGGGAGTGAACATAATACACACTTTAACAATATTTTTTTTCTTTTAGCCATCAAATACTGCAGCAAGTGTGTCAGTAATAATAGCAAGACAGGCATAGGATTTTCCAGCCAGGTTAATTTTACTTTTTTATGGTTTTGATGTTGTATTTAATATTATCTGTATTAGAAACTTATGAAGGCTGTGCAACATTTTGAGGTGATATAGAGTATGTAAAGGCATGAATACAGTAGAACCTCTGGTCACAACCATAATTCGTTCCATAACTTTGGTCGCAAACTGATTTGGTCATGAATCAAACCTAATTTTGGAAATTTGGCGCTTACAAAAAAAAAATGGTGCAGAAGAGGAAATCAGCAGCCGGGGGGTGGGGGATGTGAATATTTTGGTCAGAAGCGTTCGTGACCAGAGGTTCTACTGTATAACATCTTCACTTAAGACTTAAGATTCACTTAAGATATAACATCTTCACTTAAGATTCACTTAAGAACTGTGGCAAGAAAGGTGGTATAGTGACCAAAGTTACAATGGCATTGAAAAAAGTGACTGATGACCATTTTTCACACTTAGCAACCATTTTCACACTTAGCGACCGTTGCAGCATCCTCATGGTCACACGATCAAAATTTTGATGTTTGGCAACAGATTCGTATTTATGATGGTTTCAGTGTCCTGGGGTCATATAATCACCTTTTGACAAAGTCAAATGGGGAAACCAGATTCACTTATGTTACTAATTTATCAGCTGCATTTATTCACTTAAGAACTGTGGCAAGAAAGGTGATATAGTGACCAAAGTTACAATGGCATTGAAAAAAGTGACTGATGACCATTTTTCACACTTAGTGACCATTTTCACACTTAGTGACCATTGCAGCATCCTCATGGTCACGTGATCAAAATTTGGATGTTTGGCAACAGTTACAATTTATATTTGTAAATTGTAGTTATGTTGAAATAAAAAAAACATTACAATACTATTTTTGCGTTGTATGAAAATTTTTGTTGCTCCGTATAAAATTTTTAATCAACCCCCCCCCCCGCTTCCCGGTCAAAGGTGTCCCTCTTTACCAATCTGAAAATCTGGTCACCTTAGTAATGATTCATGTTTTGTTTTGTTTTTAAATAGTACTTTCTTTAAAAAAATGAAGGCACTTACAAAACAAAACATGTCACAATATAAAAAAACACATATAACAACTACTCTTCTTAAACTGAAAAAGATACAGAACAAGAGCAAATGTAGTACAGTAGTTTAGTACAATAAGTTACAGCCCATACCCTTGACTGAAGAAGCCTTCATCCTGCAGTGCATTGATTCAAGATATTTATAGTAATATTTTAATATAATCATACAAAAATGAAATAAATATAAACATTTATAACAACATGATATAAAACAATGTGGAAATAGTACAGCGTAAGTTCTATGCACGTATACAACTTCAGCATAAGAAAGAGGAACTTTGTCAAAGCAGTTTATTTAAAAGCAATAAATTGAAATTGATAACCTAAATATAGCCTTCCTATGTAGCATGCTACCTACATGATAAATAGGAAAAGAAGAAAAAAGTTAACAATAAAGTTAAACAATTCTTAACATAATACGTTGGTTTTAAGAAAGATTTTCTGATATAAATCAAAGACAACTGTCTATTGATTTGTTATATTTATACTTTTAGTAGTGTTGGCAGTTTGTTTGTGAGTGTAGATGCAGATTCAAATATAAACATATATATTTACACTATATACAAAGACTTAACATGGTTATTTTTCTTATTTCACAAAGCAATTGTGATAGTGGAAAACATTTTACTTCTAAGCATCCAAAATAAACTGGCAAGGTCAAGGCCCAATTAAATAAGGTTTACTGGATCACTTAATTCTTAAAAATGCATGGTTTGAAACACACAACTATCAACATATAAATTACATCAAAATGTAAACAAATAACAGCATAAATTTGATTCACATTCAGATAAACATTTTTAGCTAAAACAATTCAATGATATCCAGAGGGAAGTTCAATATTCCTCTTTCTATAACTATATGCCTTTCAATTTTTTGTTTACTTTTTTCTTTATAAAAATGTGTCAGGTTACCCTTCTTGTATTTATTTATTTGAAGAGTATTACTGAATTTATTGAAAAACATGATTGAATTTTTATACTGAAGAGTATATTTGGATCAGTTATTTGAAGAATGTATTTGAAGATAAAATGTTTACTGTTATAGCTTTATAAACAAAAAATCTTGGTCTGTAATTTATGTTCTAATTTTAATTTTTTGAAAAAATGTTAATCAAATCAATTAAGAAAACAGTAATGGAAATATTGTTATATATTTAAAATGACATTGGCATGATTTCAATTGTTGATTAGATATTGAATACCTCTAGCTCTGTGACAAACCTGGCAATGGTGAACCTATGGCACACATGACACAGGTGGCATGAGGAGCCATATCTGAGGGCACACAAGGTGTTGCCCTATGTCAGCTCGAGCGCTTGGTCCTGGGGAGGGCTTTTGCCCTCCCCAGGCTTCAGGAAAGTCTCCAGAGCCTGTGGATGGTGAAAAATGTGCCCAACTGGCAAAGCGGAAATTCAGTAACTAACTTCCAGTTTGCCCATTGGGCTGTTTTTCTCCCTGGAAATTCAGAAATGATCCATTTCCAGCTTCCAGAGGGCCTCCAGGGAGGGGGAGGCCATTTTCACCCTCCCCAGGCTTCAGAAAGCTCCCAGAGCCTGGAAAAGGAAAAACTCTCACGACGGGGGGGGGGTTATGTGCCCATGTATGGGGTGGGGGTCATGCATGCATGCACAGGTGGGTGGAACTCAATGAATTCTGGGTGTGACCATGCAGCTTTGTGAATGAATAATTTTTAAAATTATAACTATTTCGGATCATAAAAATACATAAAAAGGAGGAAAAAAGATGAAACACAATTCTTTTTCCCTTTAATACTACCTATGTTTTATCTGTTTATACTATCTGTGTAGTGAAGATAAGTTTTCCTTTATATTGTTTAATAGATTTCCCCCAGTTTTTATTGAAAGAAAGAATACAAAGGTAATTTTAACCACAATAAAATAAAGAATGAAATAATGGTGAAACATCAAGAAATTCAATTGATTTCTGTTACTGTCTTATATTCAAACATATTTTTAAATCCTTTTTATCCAATAGATATCTTAAAAAGAAATGTTCTCTTAATATTCTTTGAGCGCAACATTCATTGCTAATAAAATAGTATGTTGCAATATGATCAAATGCATATTTACACAGAATACGTTTGTGTTAAATTAGGGAATCTTTTTCTTAGTAAATTAGAACTGCAAAACTAAATTACCTACTTTACTTAATTTTTGTCATGGACATTTAAATTTTTATATTTATTACAAATTTCATTATTTATATTATTTGTTGATTAATTTTTTATGCTGTCCATCTCCTCTACAAGGTAATTCTTGCCTATGTACACTGAGCTTTTAACTGCTTAGTCACCATTAGTCATAGGGAAAGTGGCGGCATGCACACTTAGTGAATAAAAATATAATATAGTATAACTATATTATATATATAACTATATAATTATATATATATAATTATATATATATAACTATATAATATAGTATATAACTAATCTAATGCTAAAAACCAAACTCATTATAATTCTATGTCCAAAAAAGGACAGTGATACACATATCTATAAAATTAGCATTTAAACACAGCAAAGTTCTGTTCATTGTTAAAATACTTACTTTTTTTCCAGGATGGCTGTAAAAAATTCTAAGGATTTGATAGACATTCACTATAAGACTTCACATCTCAGTTTTTTAAACTCTCCCCTTGATGCCAGCATGATCCCAAAGCTGTCATGTTATCTCATTAGTTTCTATGAGAATTTAAACAAATACCTACTTTCAGCTTCTTGTTATCACCAAAGCTAACACATCATGTTTGTTTGGATTTCAGCATGAAAACCTTGATACCTGATCAGCAAGCGGGGGGGGGGGGGGAGAATGCAGCTAAATGCAGGCTGCTTTCATATTGATAGTACACTTTATTCCTTTCATTTTACTATAATATATTTGAATTCTGATTGTTTCATTTTTGACACAATAAAATTGGTGTATTGACACAATGCTTGATTTAATACAAATGTTTTATACTTATATAGGTCAGCAGTCTATATGAAAAATGCAGCTAGTTCAAACTAAGGCTAATAAGTCAATGACTAAAATACAACATATATTCAAATGCAAGAAAATTATGAGTTTCAGGGACGAGAAAGCTGCTCTGTTTAATTATTTTGGCTGCAACTTTTTATTAACAGACTAAAAGTTTAATGATAAAGGCTTATGTATTCTTGAAATCTGACATAATAATAATGAAATTATTCACTGCTAGTAAATTTAGAGAATGGTCTTCACCTGAATTTTCAGAAGTCCAATTAAGAGTAGGAATTTTGAACTGATGAAATTTTGCATATTTCTACTTAATATATTTATCTGTTTCTTATTACTGAAGCAAATTTATCAAGTAAAGTAACTCTGGTCCCCAACTGCCCTCCAAAATTACAGGTCTCACAAAAGAGAACAAAGGGCTAAATGATGATAGACTAGCAGCTCAGTTTGAGAGTCCAATAAATTTAAGTTTCTCTTTTCTAATCTCATTAGTTGCCATTTTACCATTCTATATCTCTTGGGAAGAATATTATGTTTTCATGAAGGTCAGTGATTTTATTTAATTTTTAAAAGGTTACTCTAATTTTGACTAATAAGAATAAAACAGAATAGAAAAAAGAAGCTTTACAGCAGAACCGGAGGAATGAAGCAGTGACGTGAAGTCAGGGGAGGCAGGGGAGGCAGGGCCTCACCACTGTCATCATGAAAAGAAAAGAAAAATTAAAAGGAAAAAGGCTGAGGTAGTTGCTGCCAGAGTCACATTGGATGACTCTGCTTAGTGCTTAACTGTTTAAAAAAGCCTCTAAAAAAATTCCCTCTACAGGAGGAGGCGGGAGAGCCATGTGCCTCATTTAGTCTATCTTTATGATCACTTGAGCAGAGTTAAGCAAGGGTTCAAAGCCGAAAAATTCCTTATGTAGATGAGGCATGTGGTTCTCTCACCTCCTCCTATAGAGGGCACTTTTTAAGAGGCTTTTTTTAAACAGTTAAGCAGAGTCATCCATTGGGGACTCTGGCAGCAGCTAATCCAGCCTGACCTCAGCAGCTCTTGCCTTTTTCTTTTTACATTTTTACATTTTCATCATGGCAGACAAGAGCAGAGTTGAAATCCTCTGTGACACAGCTGGAAAAGGTATGTGGGTTGGAGGGAGGAATTCAAAATCAATGTAATTTGTAAGTAATTGTATTATTGTAAGTAATTTGTTTGTTTGTGTGTGTGTGTGTGTGTGTGTGTGTGTGTGTGTGTTTTACCCGCCTCTGCTGGCACGCGGGCTGGCACTTTATTTTTTATGTGGGACATAGCGGCCGGCAGGGCTTTTGGACATAGCAGCAGGCCAGGGCTTTTGCACATAGCGGCAGGGCGGCTTTTGCCTCTAGTGCCAGGGTGGCAGGGCGGCTTTGGTTCTATCCAGCATTGTTTCTTTGTAGCTTTCCATAGGTCGTCTCTGCTTTTAAAGTCTTCCGTTGGTCTAAGAAAGTTTTTCCTCTATGGCGGACACAGCGGCAGGGCTTTAAAACCCTGCCACCATGTCTGCCATCCCGCTCTATGGCGAACACGGTGCCGGGGTGTCCGAACGCCCTGCCGCTGTGTCCACGTAGGGCGGCTTTTGCCCGCTTGCCTCACCAGCCATAAACGTCACCACACGTCACTGGAATGAAGGTGTCTTCAAAGCCATCAAAGCAACCAATTGTCAACTATTTCTCACTCAAGTATGAAAAATCCATAAATAAAACTAATAATACAATGAGTCTTCTTTACATGTTGAAGTGGTATATGTTGGTATGAGATTTAGAGAAGCAGTCTGACAAAATAATATCTGCTATTTCTAGTCTATACTCTTTAGGAGGAATCAGACATTCTCCTCCCCCCCCCAAAAAAAACCCAAGTAAATGGTGTCTCTCCTTAAGATTGCTGTTACGCTTCTAGCAATCCCAACATTTGCAAAGAAAGGATAAAACAAAAATTTTATAAATAAGAATGAGTTCCTTGGATTTTATATCTAGACAATGTTTAACAAAACAACCCATAATTTTAAATGTCTAATAATAATAAATAAAGATGTGGATCTCTTAAAAAAGGAGTTTGAGATATTTACATTAAATCATCTAGACAAATTAATGGCATTTATAGAAGCACAAAATATTGATGTTAAGGGGAAGTTGTTGCATCCTGCTGGGAGAAACACTTAAATTCCAATTCCAACTCAAATCTCTACAGGAGGGAGAATGTAGCAAAGAGAGAATTTTTATTATTGTGCAGTACAAAAAGAGAAAGGAAAAATCAAGAACAATTGGATCCTTGAAACAAGCAGGTCTTTTATAGATTATCCTTAATAGAATTAATAGATGTCCTTGGGATGTTAAAAGAGCCATTATTCTACCCAAAGACAACTTTCCAATGTAATTCCATCTGATGGTATCTACTGGTATCTGAATGGCAACTTCATGAAACAGGATTTAAGGATGGTTTACTGCCATTCAAACACTCTAGAATTCTTGATATGCTACTCAAAATGAAATCAATTGGGGATATAGTTTTCCCGAAAAGCAAAATTATATTCCATAATTGCAAAAATTTCACTTTTTAACTTACTTTCTGAAGCTGAAATAGTAGGAATAAAATCAGTGGCAAATTAAGGCTTACTGGTGCCCTAAGCATTGACAAATCTTGGTGCCCCTCCTTTGTACATACTGTAGAAATCTTCATTGGCTTTTTTTCTTTGTCAACTTTATAGTGCCCACTTTGGGCCTGGTGCCCTAAGCACGTGCTTAATGGTTAATACACCACTGAATAAAATGTTATTCACAGATAATCTTAAGGGCATAGTGTCAGTATTGCTTTTAATAAAAAACAGTTTAAATAAATGCACAGAAGTAACCACAGAGAGAAATACTACCCATGAAGTTTGGTAAGCAACACTGATAGATTGTTTTGGAGTATTGACAAAGTGTTCATAAGATGAACTATTTTAAAAAATTGGAAAACTTAAACAGACATTGTTGGTGACACTTAGCTGAACTTCTGATTAACCTAGAAGTGACAACTTCAAAGGGAGACTGCAACAGTCATGGCAAACTAAGTATGTGGAAATGACTTTGTAAGACAGGTCAAGAAATACAACCAAGGTAACAGTTAGATGAAAGGCAGTTTATCCTGAAGCAGAAATGTGGATGGGGCAAGAATGTCAGAGGATACACTCTTACCCACATACACTCTATGTTCACAGGCAACATCCTTCATATTTATAAATGGGGAGGAAGATTATGAGAATATGAAGTGCTAGACTCAAAGCACAAAAGGAAATGGATTGAATATTTAATCATTGTAAATGCTACCCAGAGTCAGAGAAGTCATAAGAGACAGCAATAGATGTTCATGTGCTACAACTGATTCACCACTTTCATGACCAATACAAGTTGGGCCTTTCCGGGCCTTGAAGAAGTTTGGCACTGACCAAGAGGGACATTCTTCTATGGGGTCAAGAGCACTTCCTTCACATCAGACATACAGAACATGGAGGGATACCAGCTTTCCAATCAAGGGGCATTAATCATCAGTAGAAATTAAAGGGGGAATGACACAACTTCATTGACTATATCCACAATCAATTTCTCCAATTTTTCCCCCCTAAATTCAGGGGGTAGGGCTTAGTCTGAATGAGAGGGTGATGTAATGGTACATGGGAATGACTTCAGAGACAGGACAGTGAAGCCCAAGCACGGAAATTGTCAGATAAAAGGCAGTTTAGGCCACACTAGGATTGTGAGAATGGCAAGAGGCTCAGAAGTTGGCTTTTGAATTATAAAGGATTATAAAGGAATTATAAAATTATAAAGGATAGAGAAATAATCAAGAAAGACTTGACTTGCAAGAGTCTACCAATGTAAAGTAAAAAGTAAAGTAAAATTTGCTCTTCTGGACATGTTTCCTATGTACCTCATAAAACTGACACTTTGATCCAATGAATGATGTAAAGCAAGAAAGAAAATAGAGGAAAATTGTAGGCCAGTTCTAACTGCTGAAAAGGATTTCAGCATCTGATTCTGTAGCAGCCAAGGTTTATCATATGTGGCAATCCCACTTTATCTGATAGTAGACCTGGAACATGGTATTCTGGTTACCAGCCTCCTAATACAATTACAATCAAATCTCATAGATTTTGGAAATGTCACATCAGAAAATTTGAAGTACAGTGGATAGTTAATTGACAATGAATGATCCAAAAATGTTATTCCTTGAAAAACACTAGTAAATGTTCAGGAAAGCTAGTCCAAGTAGACTGAGAATTTATGTTATCTTATTTAAAATTTTATTTCCCTACAGAAAACATGGCTGAGAGATGAATTAAAGCATAACAGTTATTACATAATTTTGTTGGATGCAGTGGTATCTCCTGTGGAAAGAAAACCAAGTGGAGGTTTGGCTGTATTTATTAATTTCCACCAACTGAAAATATATTGCATTAAGCTTTATACATTCAGAAATGTGGCAGTATCAGTCCAAGTTAGGTTTAAACATTTTTCCTTTTTATTGATAAAAGTATATGTTTCCTTTTCAAAGACATAGTCTCAATGCAAATAAATACAGCTAGTTTAGAAAGTTACATGTTGAACCTGATAGCATATTATTCATGAACATAGAGTATTTCCAATTTAAGACTAGGCTCCAATGATTGGGTCATTCATTTAAAATACCACAATTATCCTCCAGAAAGTTTCACACTGTAATTATTGGAGTTGTGCCAATATAAAGATAAAAAAAAACACAACTGTACTTTTTTCTGCCTGTAAGAAACTATTAACAAATTAGGTTTTTTTTACACTTTACTTAGAGCTTTTCCAGGACACAGACTAGGGAAAATTACTTTTTAATCCAGCTCACTAGCCCTTCTTCAAAGATTTTTAAAATTATTTTAAAAATATATTAAAGACAGGTTGTCTGAGATAGTAAGTAGGTAATTCTGATTTTGTGCCTTGATTTATAAGATAAAATGGAATTGGTAGATAATTCTTATCTAATGGCTCCGGAAATAGTCGTTTGCTCAGGCTGAGAATATAATCTACCGAGCTGACTATAACTTTTGAATTATTTTGATATCATACAGTTACATCTTGAAACAGCTCTTAAGTAGTATGAGTTATTGATTTATTTTTGCAACATATCCTAGGTCAATCTCAAACCAGTAGTGTACAAAGAAATTAGTGCATGTTAAAGTAGTTGTTTGATAACACACACACACACACACACACACAGAGAGAGAGAGAGAGAGAGAGAGAGAGAGAGAGAGAGAGAGAGAGAGAGAGAGAGAGAGAGAGAGAGAGAGAGAGAGAGAGAGAGAGATGAACACTTGGCTACTTTAGAAAATATAGAAAATATCATTTACATGTTACATACTAGGGAATCCTTTTGAAGAAAAAGATAGTGAAGTCCTTGTTACTACTAAAAAGAGACAGATAATGCAAACAAATTGGATTCAGTTTATACCACAATATATTTTTTATTTTGAGAAATTACAAACTAATTTAGTAAGGCTTTGGCATAATTACAGTTTCATATTTTGTCTACCTAGCACTGCTGAGGTATAAATTCGGGAAAATCCCTTAACCTGAAAGGTTTTGCCTTTGAGAATGTGAACACATTGGATCACAGGCTTATGTTATGTTTTGTATTCTTGTTTTTATTGAGATATTGATAATGACCTCCTGAAACTCATTCTTAGCTCATTTCCTGGATGGACAAAATAATTATACATATAATTCCTTTTGGTGGATCTTTATCCTAAATTAACTGCTGCTGTAGTTAAATTTGTAATTGTAGTTTATAGAATTCATGATTGGTTTATAAACCAATCTTTTTTAAGATGTACTATGCCTTTCTGTATTATTTAGTCTGTGACTTGTAATAAAGATATTATTACAAGATACTACTACAATTACTACTACTACAACAATAACTGCTACTAATTACTATCAGGTGTCACAAAAGTTAATTTTTAAGTTTTATCACCAAATCTAGTACTTTTTTCCTACAGATTACCAAAAGATACTATCTGTGCTAAATTACAACAAAATCCATGAAACTTCAAAATATATTTGAAGTAATACACCATATGTTTAATAATATTTAAATGCCTATAAGATAAAAATAAAAGTTTAAATGATATATTTCTTAAATTCTGAACCGTCTCTTGTAGTTTTCATCACAGTCAGACCAGTGATGTGCGGTGAGGTTTAGGGCTGGTGAGGCAAGTGGGCAAAAGCCGCCCTATGTCTGCCAGCAGCAGCGCTTCAGCGCAGCTTTCAGAAAGCTGTGCCGGGGCTTGGGGGGGGGGGCTTTTGGAAAGTTGTGCCGGGGCTTTGGGGGGGCTTTTGGAAAGCCATGCTGGGGCTTCGTGGGGGCTTTTGGAAAGCTGCACCGGTGCTTTGGGGCTTCGGCGGGGCTTTTGGAAAGCCCTGGCGCAGCTTTCCAAAAGCCCCAGCGAAGCCCCGAAGCGCAGGCACGGCTTTCTTTTCCTCATAGAAATCCAGCTTTGGATAGCCTTTTTCCTTTTATTTATTTTTTCTTTTCATGATGACAGTGGTGAGGTCCTGCCTCCCCTGCCTCCCCTGACTGCACGTCCCTGAGTCAGACACATGCAATATTAAACAGGACAACATAGATTGTGAAAACCCGTGGCTGCTAAAAATGCAAAGTAGAAAAGTTGGGATGAAAATAACAATGAAAGCTGTTAATATGCAGATTAAATTCAGAATAAGTGCAGTATCTTCCTTTTTCTGCCTCCCACTCCTGTTCCTTCATAGACTGACATCTTTAGAATATATATATTTTTTGGTATTGAAAGTTTTTGCTTGAATATTTTATTGGTACATTTCTAAAAATTGCAAAAACTCATTCTTCTGCTAACAAAAACTGTCCCAATGTACTAATACTCAAATTTATTCATATTTTTACTTAATTCATACTTATGGAAAGGCTCATAATGATTTATAAGGGAAGGAATGTAAGGTATGTTAACTTAACAGGAGACCAATTCAAAAGATATGTTGCTCTGGCTCATCCTGTCTTCCCAGCCTTTTCCGTCACTTAACTCCCAAAGCTGATTAGACAAGCAAATAGGAATCCCAAATCATCAGTATAAGGTCAAGGATTGTTAAAAATGTTTCACCTTTGAACAGTTGCAGATTATAGGTCATTCCTTCAGAGTGGAGCTGCTTTTTAGATGAGAATAGAAAAGCTAATTAAAAATTCTCTAAACCAGATATGTCATCAATTTCTCCTAATTCACATGAGTTAGGTAGAACTTGTAGATTTAAACACACCTTTTCAAAATGGCTGAATGTTTCCCAAGAGCTAATCAGTTGACTTTAACTTTTGGAAAATGAATTGACATTTTAAAATAATTTAAATATTGTTCTGCTTGCAGAAATTCCTTGGAATGTCTTCTTTTTAGGTTTAAGTTTCCATAGATATTATAGTTCTTGCTCCAAATTTGAATCTAATGGTGCCATTCTTCTTAGCATAGTATAAATGATGTTGTGTTTCTTTGTTGAACTAAATGAGCTGTAATATGACATCTCCTCTCAGAGATCACGAGAGTCTTAGACAAGTTATATGGCCTACCATTGAAAATGGTATTTTATTTTAAAATAAAGCAAATAAGAATGCAACAATAGCATTCTGTTGAATTCAGCTGAACATAAATAATAATTGATTATTTTTTTGTACAATTCCTAGGCTCTTTTAGTTTAATTTTTTTAAACATGCCATGTGATAATCAAGTGATTTAAAGCTGGTACCATTTAATGGCATTAGTTCTATTCCTTGAACACCAACTGTCTAATTTCTTCAATTCAAGCTTTTATAGTTATAGTTTCCTGCTTTATATTTTAGCAACTGTATCCTTCATTGTTCAAGATGCAGAAGTTTAGAATCAGTTTGGAAACTATACTGTGAGCATTTTCGTGACAATTTATTCTGTTATATTCTTTTCTACCTTTCTTTGTTAATGGCTTCATCAATAACAATAATTCATCTTATGTAATAGTCAAAACTTGTATGAAAATAAAAGAAAGAAATCAAGCATTGATATAGATGTTTCTAATATGAAAGACAAACAGAAAAAATATGAAGACAAATTAAAGATAATACACAAATGAAAGTATTTTAGGCTTGAAGGAACCTGATAATGAGTATAATAGAATGAGAGCAAATCTTGTCAGCCCTCAAAGTCAAGTTTTGATATTGGAGTCATTTGCAGCATAAGAACAGTTTCTGAAGCCAATTGTAAAAAAATGATTAGTGATTCCTTCAAAATCACAACTTGGTTCTTTCCCAATGAATGAGTAAATATAACTACTATTACAGATAGTGAGGTGATTGATCATCTTAGATTGCAAGTGTTCAGGAGGATGAAATATTCTACATTCTTCGCTGTCTGCATAACAGAGCTAAGCATGTTCACAGGAACAAGTTATGCTGCCTCAACCACTCAGTTGGAAACTATTCTACCTTCAGTGCTGAAGTAAAAGTCAACTGCAGTGCTTAAAGCTTTGAAGACAGAACTCTAAGTGAACTATGTCTTGACCTTTACTACATAAGGGAAATGTATTGGGATAGTAACTAGATTTTATTTTCCAATCCATCATTCTGTTTATTTCTTTGTTTGCCTTAAATATCATCATAATCATCACTGAAAATGTACTTTCATAATAAAATTGAAGTAAGTGAGACAAGCCCAAATAACAAAAGCAAATTTATTCACAGATTATGACAGTTGTAGTAAACCTTTTGCACCAGTTTAAACAGAACATTTGGATCTTTCAAAAATCTATCAAGCTTTTGTTTCCAATTTTACTTTGGATTTTAAGAATTTTCCCATTTCCTATAATGCAAGTTCAAAATTGAACTTTTTATCAGTTTTCAATGATCACAATTTATACTTGTTCCTGTTAAATAATCATGTAATACAGCAATTATTCATTAAAACCTACTCACAGTATATAATAGAATTTTATCAAAATATATATTTGTATTTTCAAATCATTTAATTAATCTGCTCCACACAACAGTAAAATATTTTTATCAACCTCAAAACCAGGGTCAATCATTCTTATGGAATATTACAATTGCTTACTGCATACTGTCTAGGTCACTGTTATATCCTATTTCTTTAAAAAATAATGTATGTGTGGTTTTGACATTTTTATTTTAAAAAAATCTACATTGTATATTAAAAGTGCTTGAATTTAACGGATAACCTCTGACGGAAAATAAAGTTTTAATATTGTGTGTAATTGGAGTTAGGAAAGGAAATATACTTTTATCATATACTGAGTAAATATTAACACAAATAAAACATCAAGGTTATCATTTTCTTGTTATTTTTATATTTGTTCGCCTTAATCCTTTGAAAAGATAAATAGATAACAAGGAATAGAGGTTGTCACTTGAGAAGACAATAATCTAGTCTACTGACCAAGTAGTGTTTTCCAGATATGCTTGGAATTTAGACAGTTGTATCTAGAGAGAGCCAAGTTGTTAAGCCAATTTACTCAGTAGCATAACTTTGTATAGGCAAAGTTTGACTTCTTTGGTGTTCATCAATATTTAAATTCCATTATGGTTTGATTAATTTTCCATTTATTTTTAATTATTTATTACAGGTTCACAAAACACACTAAATAAAATTAGCAACATCATTAGCAGCATTATTGCAGTCTATAGAATACATAAGAGACTCACTTTGTATATTTGCCCCACTGCAGTTTCCTCATAACAATATCAGCATGTCTCCACAGGGCTGTAGAAATTGTTGTGATCATATCATGCAGAGGTTTATAACTCCAGGTGGGAGCAATCAGGAGAACAAAATGAGCATTTAGGAGTTAATTTACAAAGCCCTGCATAAGGTAATAATGAAATGTAAGAGTCATTCTGACTCTTGCGGTTCAGTCCCACGGAATCATTTATACCCATGGAAAAGCTTTAAAAGTAACATTTTATTTAATCATAAATGTGGTGTATCATTTCTTTTCTTCAGAAAGCTATGCTTACATGTACAGTTGCTGGAAAAATTAACACATATAAAGAATGTATTTCTTTTGTTTGAATAAAATTTGAATTGCTGTAGTCTGACAGTAAATGAATATAATTTCTTTAAGGAGTATGATTGATAATGAGACCATCAGGGCATTTAGACACTTTGTAATAGAACATTTTGAACCATGAGATGGGTAGATAATAATAATAATAATAATAATAATAATAATAATAATAATAATAATAATAATAATAATAATCGCAATACCAGTTGATAGCAGGGTCGCCGAGAAGGAACATGAAAAAATCGCAAAATACAAGGACTTAAAAATCAAAATTCAATGACTATGGCACAAACCAGCAGTGGTAGTTCCAGTGGTAATTGGCACACTGGGTGCTATTCCAAGCTCTGAAATTATATTTAAAACAGTTAAAAATTGACAAAATCACCATCAGTCAAATGCAAAAAGCTGCACTGCTTGGATCTGCACGGATATTACGAAAATACGTTACGATGTCCTAGGCCCCTGGGTGGGGCCCGACTAGTAACCAATGCCAAATCTGGCAAAACAACTGGCCGCTGTGATACAATTGTATAATAATAATAATAATAATAATAATAATAATAATAATAATAATAATAACAACAACAACAACAACAACAACAACAACAACAACAACAACTCCGCCGTTGCCGGTCCCAAGCCCGGATGAGAAAGGAGGAAGGTTGGGATCAGGTTGGCATCTGGTCCCGTAAAAAACCCCCCCGCCAACCCATACAATATGGTGAAAAAAACAAATAAGAATTCCATACCGCATCGGTCGTCGCGCGGGTTAACAAGGGCCGCGGCGGATGTTGGGGTCCCTGGACATCCGTCGACAAGTGGGCTACAAGTGGACCAGCCAACAAAACGACAAAAATATAGTGCAGATGAAAACCGTGCCATAATGGCCTGTTACTACAACTCAGAGCCAGAAAAAAGAGGATATTTAAAGCGAATGTATGAATTATGGAAACAACAATATCCAGATTCAAATGTTAGTGAACAACGACTAGCAGATCAAAGGCGATTTATTATACGGAATAAAGTGTTTAGTGAAGTTGAACATGAGGAAATTCAGGCAAATTGCAAAACCCAAAAAACAATATCACAAGCGGAAATAACTGATATTCAAGACACAACTAAAGACACTATAGTAGAACTCCCAGAAGAAGCTCTCGGTGAGGAAATAACACCACCACCACTAGAACCAGTTATCACTGAACCAACTGATGAACTAACTCAAAAACAAAAAGAATTGAAGGATAAGATCATGGAACATTTTCTGCTTAATGAGGAAAGGCAACGTTTACCATCACTAAAAACTGTGCCTAAGAAAATTTTGGCCCCTATCATGAAAATGGTTAATGCAGTGTTTTCAACAATTGAACCGGGATCCATTTTGGAAACAAACCAGTTAATGTACAGCGCAGCTGTAATAGTCACTAATGAACTAGGCATTAAAATTAAAGTACCTAGTCACACAACAGAAAAAGCACCAAAGCCAAAGTGGAAAATCCGTCTAGAACAAAAAATCAAAAAATTAAGGGCAGATGCTAGTAACTTAAAGAACATGCATGAGCAACGACTTAAAAACAACAAAATCATAGATCGGCTAATTAGAAGATATAGATTGGATACAAGAAACATCAATGAAGCTGTAGAGATTGTAAAACAGCAGATAACAGCAACAGCTAGAAAAATTGAAAGATATGAGGCACGAATCATCCAATATAAACAAAATCAGCAATTTCGATCAGACCAACGGCGTTTTTATCAAAGTCTTAATGTGAATGGTGACACCAAAAGTGAAAAACCAGAAAAGCAGGCCACAGTTGAATTCTGGAAAGAATTGTGGGAAAATGCAAAGGACTACAACAAGGAAGCAAAGTGGATACATGACTTTGAGAAAAGCATTGGCAACAAACAAATGCAAGTATTAGAAATAACAACTGAGATGGTCAAAAATCGAGTTAAAAAGGTAAAGAATTGGACATCACCTGGAAAGGACCAATTACATGGTTTCTGGCTCAAATATCTGACCAGTTTACATGCAATATTGGCCAGGCAACTGAATGAAATTTTACAAAAGGGCCAAATTGATGAATGGTTGACAACTGGAAAAACATACTTGATTCAGAAAGATCCAACTAAAGGAACAACACCTGAAAACTATAGACCAATAACATGCTTGCCAACAACCTTCAAATTACTCACAGGCATTATTGCAGATAACATGATGGATTATTTGGAAACAAACAACATCTTGCCAGTAGAGCAAAAAGACAACAAAAGAAGGAGCAGGGGCACAAAAGATCAGCTTCTAATTGATAAAATGATATTAGAAAATTGTAAGAACAGAAAAACGAACTTGAATATGGTCTGGATTGATTACAAAAAGGCATTTGACTCACTGCCACATAGTTGGATCATAAAATGCTTAGAAACAACTGGCATTAGCAAAAATATTACATCCTTTACTGAAAAGGCAATGAAACAATGGAGAACTGAGTTGGCAGTAGGGAATGAGAGCTACGGAATGGTTAATATCAAGCGAGGAATTTTCCAGGGTGATTCACTTTCACCTCTTCTCTTCATCATCGCAATGATCCCACTATCAGTAATCTTAAAAAAAATGAAATTAGGCTACCAAACAGCCAAAAAAGCTGAAAAAATTTCGCATTTACTATATATGGATGATTTGAAACTCTATGGAAAGTCAGAAATAGAAATCCAATCATTGACAAATACAGTCCGAGTATTCAGCACCGATATTTCAATGCAGTTTGGCATGGAAAAATGTGCCACTGTATCCATAAAAAGGGGCAAAATCACTGCATCTGAGGGAGTTGAAATGCCCAATGGCCAATTAATTAAATGCAAAGAAAATGAAGCCTACAAATACTTAGGCATTCTGCAGTTGGATAACATCAAGCATGGAGAAGTAAAAACTATTGTCAGACGAGAGTACACCAACAGAGTTAGGAAAATTTTGAAATCTAAATTGAATGGTGGAAATACAATCAAAGCCATAAATACCTGGGCAATACCAGTTATAAGATACACAGCTGGCATAGTTAACTGGACACAAGCTGATTTGGACCTTTTGGACCGAAAAACCAGGAAGCTAATGACAATGCACTACAGTTTACATCCACGTGGTGATACTGATAGATTATACCTGCCCCGAAAATCGGGTGGCAGAGGATTATTACAAGTGAAGCAAACAGTTGAAGAAGAAAAACATGCACTGGCTGATTATTTAAAAGAAAGTCAAGAACATCTATTAATCGAAGTAAAGAACAAAAATCTACTGAAGGCCCAACAGACGAAACAAGAATACAGAAAACATGTGATAAAATCAAGAATGGAGAGTTGGCAGAACAAAGCACTGCATGGCCAATTTCTGGAAAAAATAAAAGATAAAGTGGACAATGAACAAATTTGGTTATGGTTAACAACAGGTACATTAAAGAAAGAAACATAGTCACTAATCCTGGCTACGCAAGAACAAGCTATCCGCACAAATGCCATTAAGGCCAAAATCGAAAAATCCTCTGATGATGCCAAATGCAGACTTTGCAAAGGAGCTGATGAAACTGTTGATCACATACTCAGCTGCTGTAAAAAAATTGCACAGACTGATTATAAATTACGGCACAATTCAGTAGCGCAAATGATCCATTGGAATTTGTGCAAAAATTTTAATATTAAAACAGCAACAAACTGGTGGAAACATCAGCCTGAAAAAGTCACCGAAAATCAGATGGTCAAGATCTTGTGGGATTTCCGTATACAAACAGACAAAATACTGGCGCATAATACACCAGACATCACACTGGTTGAGAAAAACAAGGTTACAATCATAGATATTGCAATACCAGGTGATAGCAGGGTCGCTGAGAAGGAACATGAAAAAATCGCAAAATACCAGGACTTAAAAATCGAAATTCAACGACTATGGCACAAACCAACAGTGGTAATTCCAGTGGTAATTGGCACACTGGGTGCTATTCCAAAAGCACTGGAATTACATTTAAAACAGTTAAAAATTGACAAAATCACCAACAGTCAAATGCAAAAAGCCGCACTGCTTGGATCTGCACGCATATTACGAAAATACGTTACGACGTCCTAGGCCCCTGGGTGGGGCCCGACTAGTAACCAATGCCAAATCCGGCGAAACAACTGGCCGCTGTGATACAATTGTATAATAATAATATAATGTTCATTATTATTGTTTATTATTGTTGTTAATAAGAAGAACAAAAGGTATGGATATTGTAGATGACAGTATCTGAAGACAGTAGAAGACAAAGAACTGTAAAAAAATAACAAAATAAATCCATAGATTAAATATAGTGAATGACACAGCTGAGCAAAAAATATTTATTCCTATTCCCTTTTAGTTAAATGTGGAAGTAGCTAAGTTTGCTTCAAATGTGATAAAACTCCTTATTTCTTCAAATTATTGTTATACAGCATGTGCTATTTCTGCAACTTCCCTCACTAATGCAACCAATTCAATGAAATTGTTTTTAGGATAATCCAAAATTGGTGGGGAGAGGAGAATGCAATGTTATACTGTACAATAAGTTTAAAAAATATAATAAAAATGATATTTATAAGAATCTATGCAGAAACAAAGTTAGAAAGAATTATTCTAGCTTGAAGTTCAGAACATCTCACTCTAATTTGTGATACTGCAATCAATATTTTCAGTTCTTGAAATAATGACTGTTCAGTAAAAATCTAGGCATAATGAAAACATTGAAAGCCTTATGGGCATGGAAATCTTAAGAACAAGTTAATTAAATAGTTAAACTTTTTAAAATTGTATATTTTATATAACTGTTCTATATAGATGAGGTGACATATAAATTTAACAAATAACATTTACGTTGAAAAAAATAACATTGTCCCCCTTAAATGTACATTAATCAGAGAAAAAGTAATAAATTTATTGTTCCAGAATTCCATCTAATTGGGAAAAGGTGGAACTTAGGGTACAAGTGTCGGAGATGAAGTGCCAAAATTACTGAAATTTTATATAGTTTACCCTAGTGAATTTTAGATAATTATTCGATTAATAAACTTATATGGTGCCCATCTCACCTTACAATCTATTAAAAAAAACAAGATAAAACATTAAAACAATAAATATTAACATTAACATTGATTTAAAATGATGACAAATAAGGGGAGTAAGGTCATATGGGGAGGAAGGGAAGGGAACTAATCTTAGTTCATTAACAACTTCCAGAATGACATGCCTCCATTATGGTTGTCACATAGTCAGTTAAATGTTCAAACTGGATTTGGTATTAGTGGTCCTTCCCAAGGCGGTGGGGTAGGCAGATATGGATCAGTGGTGGGTTGCAGATGTTGTCACAACCGGTACCCTGCGACGGGGCCAGGAGTCCACCAAGTGCATGCGCGCACCACCATCCTGTGATGCTCCAGCTGCTCGATGGAGCATCGCGCAGGCGCCATATGCTATGTGCACATGCACCAATGCCTCAGTTGGCTCAAATAGAGATAAGGAGAGCAGGTGGGCCCTCCACAGCACCGTACCGGAATGGTACCCGCGGTTCCCAGCAGGCACCGGTATGCCTGTTCTGGGGCATACCAGCTGCAACCCACCATTGATGTGGATGCTTGAAGTGTTACAGATATCGTCACAGGATGGAAGCTGTTCTGAATAAAGCTGCCTTTTGCAATTGACTAAGGGTGAATTTGTCAAGGCTGATGCATAAAAGTAATGCTCTCTTGGGAATGCCCAAGATGCCTATGACTATTGGCACTCTTGTTGCCTTCTTTTGCTACAGTTGTTACATTATATTTTCAGGTCTTTGTATTTTGTTATTTTACCCAGTTCTTTCTCTTCTGTTCTGTTGTCTCCAGGTACTCTCATGGCCACTATCCAGATTTTTTTGTGACTTTCTTATCAACAATTGTTAAGCGTTATGTGGCAGTTGCCTGTCTGTTTGAATTCTAAAGTTTCAGAGCAATTTAGCTTTACATTTTATAATACTTTCTCTATTTTATGGTTCCACCAGTTCTTGCTTGCAGGAAAATGTATTTCTTGCAGGTTTTGCAATGAAACAGTTGGCACTTTGTTATGTCATTGTTTGTAGTCAGTGTATGTGATCTTCTTGCAGGAGCTAATCAGGTGGCCCACTGTTTCTTCAGCTTATTATTTTAACCATTATATCATATTGTTATTATTATACCATTATACCATTATTATATTATTAGAGGTATAAGAAAGTAAGTAAGGATATCTTTCATTTTTGTTTCTTTTTTCTTGCTTTTTCTTAATTAAAAACCTATATACTGAACTTTGGCAATTTTTTCCAGCTTGTTTTCTAGGAAGAATAAAATTATTCCCTCCCTTTCTCCTCTTCCTTGAAGTTAGAAATCTCAGAGACTCATGTTTTTGGTCAGTAAAATATACTTGTCCTTTTGGACTTTCAAAAGCTACTGTATTTTATAATGGTATGTTTAGAGATGAAAGAGATTCACATCCTGGTAACCTGGACAGTCTTCTCTTTATCAGTGAAAAGAGTGACATTCTTGCCAGTTCTCACCTTAGGAAAGATGGAAAAAGACTCTGTGTTAACTAGCTGAAGAATAAATTGGGTTACAAAAGCAAAATCTATCCAGCTGCTGAAGTTTCTATACCCTTATTCAATTCTTTTTACTAAACCTTGTTAAGAAACCCAAGGAGATCTTTCCATGAGTTTGACATATCTCCAGGTAGCTCTTAAAGGACTTGATTCTCTTACGAAGGTATACTTTGATAAATACAGAACCAAATAAATGACACAAAGGAAGGATTACTATAGAAATGTGGAAGGGAAGGTGATTTAGATCCTGAATAAATATGTGTCTGCAATTTTTATAGACTGAGAATGGTTTCTGTGTTTTATATCTTCTTGTTATTGCTAAGTTTTAGCAATAACAGCAAGATATTTTTAACCAAGCTAGATTGATAAAATATAAAGCTATAAATAACTAAGAATTTTTTTTTATCAAATATTAAGGATAATCGAAATGGAATTTGTAGGCTCAAGAAGTTACTAGAAGATATATATCACATATATACTGTGTGTGTGTATATATATATATATATATATAACTTAAAATTGTGGTTTTTTTTGCTATTTTACTTCTTAGTTTCTAATGCTATGACAACAAAATTCCATGTACTATACTGATAGTTAAATGTTACTGAGTTCAAGGAAGCCAATTTTCAAATAATAACATTTAATAGGAATGCATGCCAAGTCATATTTAAAGATATTAGTAGAAACTGATTCATAAAAGAAAAAATGGCTGTAAACAGTGGTATGGGGGAATCAAATCTCAACTATTTCAAATGCATTCTTTTTCTTTGGTTCAATTTTGTCTATTTCTCAGAGATTGAATTGACATATCTTTGGATTTTTCTTGGAAGTTGTTTCAAAAGTTGTTTACCATTTCCACCTTCTTAGAAGTTAGCTTTGTGCCTAAGATGGGACTAGAATTCCTAATTTCTAGCCTGATCCTTCAGAAATAAAACAAATTGGTTCAAATGCATTGAGATTAACTTTGTATTGAACTTTGATTGGATCTCAATTGATTAATTTATATTCAGTAGAACAGCAATCCCAAATATATTCTTATCAAAAATATAAAAAAATATTGTCCTATTGCAATATTTCTTTTATGGCTTATCTTTCTGACATCTTTTTCTAAATGTATTTGATGCAGAAGGAACTGGCTGCGTCACCAAGCAAAAAGGGAAATAGTGTGAATCTTATATATATATAAAATTAATTTGTGCACAAGCCACAATCAAAATGTTCTCAACAGTTCAAAATAATTGTTAATAGTATAGCAGCTTTGTTATCTTTTGTGTCTGACTAATGACTAACCTCAATAGATAATCAAGTATACCTTGGTTTATCTTAGAAAAAGAGGCTACAAAGTAAACATTGTGTCAGTGTTCCAAATATCATACAGAATTAAATTAGAGTTCAAGACACAGCTATCCTTAAAATTCCAATTTAATAAGACAGACATGTTAGCACATCTGTGGAAACATGTCTGTCTTATTAAATTGGAATTTTAAGGATAGCTTTGTCTTGAACTCTGATTTAATTCTGCATGATATTTGGAACTCTGACATTATCCCAAATCTCTCTTTAAAATAAATCACCAGCACCCTGGCATGGGGGCTGGTGAGGGGTGCTGATTTCCCAACGCTGACCAGGTCAGCGTAAAATATCAGCAAACAATTATGAGAAAGCCTTTTGAGATAAGAAGCTGAGATGAGCGCTTCTCTGCAAATCTTCAAACTGCGAAGGAATTTCTGTTTCAAGATTTATAGCATCTAGGAAGAGGCACAGCCTGAGGCGGGTGGAACGGAGGGGGCTGGAAAGGGTTATTCTACACATGACTAGAGGATGGTCAGAATATCTGATGAATGGAGATCCCAGGCACCCTCATGCAGTCATCTCTGATGGGCTTCCCAGACCATTTCAGACAACTAAATGTGAGTGCATGCTCCCTCTCCTTCCCCTAGCCAAGGCTTGGAAAAAAAACTGGAGTGGAGATTTTGACTCCTTCCAAACAGCGATAAATGAAATGACCCTTTACCCTGCAACTGAGTTGAAGACACATTCCCTATCAAAATGGAAAATTCAACTCAGCCAACAAGAAGGGATTTGGCCAGCATCTTTCACTTGCCAGCCACCAGAAATTGGGCTGCAGCTTGTGAATGAAGCACCACCAAATTGGGCTTTCTTCCCAGAGTATGGATGGAAAAGATGCCAGTGGGCACCTGCTTGGCTATCAGCATGGGAAAATCCCCCAAGCCAGCAGAGGGGGCCTTGGCACACAACTCCCCTTCAAGCCAGCCATTTTTTGTTCAAATGCAACCTGTGAATCAGAAACCCCCGGGATGGGTCTTAACTCCAGGTCATGGATGGAAGGGATGCCAGTGGGCACCAGCCCTCCCTCAGCAGATGGCACCATGGCAGAAAAGTGGGCAGTGGCCAACCCAGGGATTGACCTCCCCACCGGTTCCAGTCTTCCCTGCAATGCCCCAACAGGTTCTTACCCCACCTTCCTACAGAGAAGAGTTCTCGACAATGGAAGAAGGGATTACCAAGGGGGAAGCTACAGGATGGATAGCGGAACAATGTAATGAGGCAGTTCATAAGTTTAGAGATGTAACTAGGTTCCTTTCCTCGCGGGGTCCAATAAAATGCCACCATTACTGTCAACTTGGCCACAGAGCGTCAGAGTGCTTGGTTCCAGCCCCAATGCCACAAACGTCTGCACCAACCGCCCAGCGGTAAAGAGAAGGCCCCAGATGCCACCAGAAAAAAGTCACCTGGGCCAACAAGCTCTGGAAGAGGATTCCCAACCTAAGGTGATAAAAAGTCCTACCAAGAGGGAGGCCTCGGAGGAGGAAAATGCCAAAGAACAAACGTGTGCACCAACCACCACAATGGTAAAGAGAAGGCCCCAGATGCCACCACAGAAGAGTCATCTGGGCCAACAACCTCTGGAAGAGGATCCCCAACCTAAGGTGACAAATGGGGAGGCCTTGGAGGAGGAAAATGCTGAAGATGACCCAATGGTGAATGCACCCATCCGCCCCTTCACCTTCCAAGTCAACCTCCAAGTACTTGAGAAGGGGGTGGAAGGGGAAGTTGAAGCAGTTGTGGACACCGGTTGCACTCTATGCTTAATCAGCATGTCAATTATCAAGCAACTAGGCACACGCACAAGACCTCTAGCCTGTCCCATTTGGGTTGAGCAGGTAGATGGAATGCTAATTGGAGGGGCCCCAGCGACACTAATAACTGAACTGGTGAAGTTACAAGTGGGCTGCCACTATGAGCTTCTCAGATTCATTGTGGCTCCAGAGATGCCGGAATCAATTATCTTGGGGCTTGCATGGCTTGATAAGTGGAAGCGTACGATAATGTGGGAAGACAGTGGTAGGAAATTGATGATTGCGGTTGGGCCGCTACCACCGGTGGAGGAAAAGGGCCAGACAGGGATGATTGAACCCAAGAGCCAAGAACCTGCAGCACCTGCAGCAGAGAAAAGAACCCCAGGGTCCAACAAGTACCAAAAAACTGTTGGGGGATGTTTTGTCGAGAAAGCTGCAGTACGTCAGTAATGGAAGCCAGGATAAGCTGATGACAGCTATGAGATTGGTGCTCCCAACATACCAGTAGCTCAACAATAACGATGGGAAATGGAAGGGGTCAAAACTGTACGTCCCCGCGGGGTTGAGGCTGGAAGTTCTACAGCAAAGCCATGAGGCAGAACTAGGAGGCCACTTTGGATTCCTAAAAATGCTCCACCTCGCCAGGCATCAATTTTGGTGGCCAAAGATGGAATCAGAGGTGGAAGATTACATAATAAGCTCTGCCTTGGACTCTGATTTAATTGTTTCAATAGTCGAACCAAGCAGCAGTTGGACTTATATGTGTCCCAGTAAAAAGTTACTAGGCATCAGGCTGAAAATTGTCCTTCTCCCTTTCACAAATGTGCGAAAGCAAATACTGAGTACTTAATAAGCAATAGAATTGAATATTTAATATAGGACTAATACAACTATAGCAACAATGACATTCTTTGCTGCCAGATTTTTGTGCCACATTCTGATACTCCTTCTTAATAGAACCAAACACATACCCCTCTTGAATCTTTGTTACGTTTTTCCTTTGCTGGTATTAACAATGCTCTACTTCTCTCCTTCTTGAAAATAAGCTGGGAAAAGGTGGTCCTGCTTTAGTTGAATTTATCAGTGAATTCTAAATAACAGGAATTTGTGAATCTCAGCCTATCTCTGTCTCAACAGAATTATTCACATACTAATTCTGTGGCCAAACTTTAATAAAATACGTTAATACAAAAATCAGTAAAGACATTAAAATGGTGTTATTACAGCAAGTAAAATATTAGAAAACATGAGGAACTTTTGATAAAATATTCTCTCTCCTTAGCAACAGCTTGTGCAAAACTTGCTAATTTCCATAGCATTGTCTCCTTGAATAAATTCATTAGATATTCAATTTTATATGAATCAGGCCAAAATGATTTCCGTATCAAGAGAGACTCCAGAAATTTTCTACACACTGAAGCAGAAATAGGGTAGTACCATAAATAATGGGTAAAATCTTGTATAATTTCCTTGAAGCAAGGACAGAAGCACATATTATATGCATATTGACAAAAGCAGCCTTTTCTAGTTGCTTATGCCATCTGCTGGAACTGTAGTCTTGTAAGTCTAAGGCAGTGTTTTTCAACCACTGTGCCGTGGCACACTAGTGTGCCGTGACATAGTGTAAGGTGTGCCGTGGGGAAAACACTTTATATATAGTCAATATAGGCACAGAGTTAAATTTTTTAAACATTTTCTAATGGTGGTGTGCCTCGTGATTTTTTTCATGAAAAAAGTGTGCCTTTGCACAAAAAAGGTTGAAAAACACTGGTCTAAGGCATGGCACTGTAACACATCAGAAATTGTTTGCATTTGTTTTTTTATTAGGTGCCTACCCTGGGACATTTTTATTTCCTGATAATTTAAACAAATTTCTTTGGGCAATTACATTTAGCATAAATAATAGAGATTATTTTATCTTTTTACTTATTTACTTTTAAATAGGGAGACTATTGTTTGCATCATTTGAATTTAAAAAGGATTCTGGAGAAAAACCAAAGGAATGCACATGATTGGATAAAAATGTAAACCAACTGGGTCAGATAGGAGTGGAAAAATTCATTTGAGTCTGGAAATACCACTTGACAGGTTAGGGAAACTGGTAGTAACAGCAGACTATTCCAAAAATTAAATGCTCTTACTTATTCAAGCTTTAATTGAATATATGCCAACCAATGTTCCCTCTAATTTTTTTTCAGTGTGAGCGGGAAAGTATAGTGTTTGAGCGGCACAGTTTCATGCCTGAGCACCTAAGAGAGCAACAGTTTGAACTGCTGTCACGTCTGCTGGACATTTGCGCAACATACCAAGCGTCAAGCGCCGATTGCTAGCGAGGTTTCAGCCCGATGAATGCCAGGCATGAAAATGTGCTACTCAAACACTATACTTTTCCGCTCACCCTGAAAAAAAAAAGACTTCTGCTCAGCTTTTAGATCATTAGACTGGCTAGAGAGAGACATGGCACCAACAGGGGCCTGGGTCCTGGCATTTTGCAGGCAACCTGTCCTCTCACATTCCTTTGGAATGCAACCCATCACATTTGAATTAGATTTTGCCAATTATCCTATTAAAAGATAATCCTATTATTCTAAAATACAACTAACTCAATATTAAAAACTGTAAATATTTAATGCTGATAAATAATAGCAGTAATTGTTATTTAGTATGATTAAAATCAGTATTGATATATCAATATAATATCTATCAAAATTGACAATAAACACTAAAATAACAATACAAATATATAATGTGAAATATAAATGTAATAAATATAATATATAAATGCACCATAAATGTAATAAAATAATTTATCATGAAACTCTCCCCCTTTAAAGTAGTAAGATCAATTAAATAGTCTAGCAAGTTTGGACTATATGCTATATGTTATGTTACTTAAGAATATATATACCTCAGAATCAGATACAACATCCACATCATTTCCAACTGAATCGATAAAACCATAGGCCATGCCAAAACTATTTTAAATAAAGATATGAAATTAATCAAGTCTTGCATTTATTTTTCAAAATGAATGTACTGTTTTTTTGTTATTTAAGTTTGTACCCCATCTTTTCATCTCCAAGGTATTCAAAGCAGCTAAAATATTTTTTTTTTAAATTTGAAATCTACTTAAAAACTGGTGTTAACATCACCATAATCTAATTCAAAAAGCCTGGCTAAAAGGGGAATTATCCTTTTCTAAAACCAAAAAAGAAAGAACTGCTTGTATTCTGTAGTATTTAATGAATGCATAGCTTTCAAATGTAATCCAAATTATATATCTAAACAACATTATAAATCATTTAAATATCAGAAGATTCGAGCATTTTTTCTGATCTCTTGGCAGAAAGGATGTGTACTGGCATTTTATGGAATTTAAAATGATTAAGTCCATGACACAAATTGCACAATAGGAAATCCAGGCCAGAATGCATTTAACTCATTGTATCACCAGGGACCAGAATTTAGCAGGCCCAGGGAAAAAAAGTAGGTAAAGCCACTTTATAGCTAAATTTGATACCATTAAAAATTAAATAGGATTAAAATCTGTGGTTTATAATTTACCCAGTTGTGCAATGTTGCCCGCCCCACTCCTTTCGCCGGCAGTAGCCCGCTGCACCAAGGGGGCATGTAAGAGGGAGGGGGAAAACAGGAGGAGAGGTTCAAATCCAGATTTCCACCCGGATGCCTCCCAGATGGGCCCGAAGATTCCGGCCAGGGTGACCACTCTGGCGCTGCCTATCATTCCTGCCACTCCCCGGGGAGGTGGGGCAGCTGCGTGGAGATGCATCTGCCTTTTGCGCCCACCGACAAGATACGATCCCAACCCCGGGCGTAATTTGATTCCCCTCTTCCCTGAGCTCACAATAACACCCTGTCTCACAAACCAAGAGCCCATCAGGCCGAGTTCGACGGAGAGGCTTCAAAGAAACAAGCCAGCATATATTTTTTTCCAAAAAACAAAAAACCCCGTGGGCCACATCCAGCCCAGCCAATCAGGCGGGAGCAGCCGGCGAGGCCCGATCCTGCCTTCGCTGGCAAAGCGAGTCCAGGCAGCAATTATTAGGCAGAGGCGGGTAAGAAAGACGGACGAGCAGAAGCCCAAATGAACGGAGACAGGCCAACTCATGCATTGACGATTGGGAGGGAAGGGGGGGGGAGAAACAAGGTGAAACGAGAGCGTCAACCAGTTCCCCACCCACCCACTCACTCTCCTCTGCCGCTCTCCGCATTTTCTGGGCGGGGTCTCGCAGGAAGGACTTGAAGAGCCGTGCTCTTCAAAACAAGTCTGGGGAGGTCTTTTGCAGGTGGCCAGTTCTAGCCGCCTGCAAAGGACTTCCCCACATTTGCTTTACAGAAAACGCCTGCGCGGCCGCGCACGTCGCAAGAAAAGCGCGCGCAGCAGATTCTATCTGCCGCGCAGAGTTTTCTGTAAAGCAAATGTGGGGAAGTCCTTTGCAGGTGGCCAGTTCTAGCCGCCTGCAAAGGACTTCCCCACATTTGCTTTACAGAAAACTCTGCGCGGCAGATAGAATCTGCTGCGCGGGCTTTTCTTGCGACGTGCGCGGCCGCGCAGGCGCGCACCTTAGAGGGAACAGTGATGCCAACTTCAGCACAAAGGAAGAATGCCACCAGATACACCTAAAATAGATTGTGTTGAAAGAATTCCATACGTTAATTCACTATAAAAAAATTCACTATAACTTTACAGTACATGAAAAAATAAAGAACTAATTTGTCTTTTAGCAGAGTACAATTGGAGTGACAACTTTAGTGGAAATTGGGAATTTCCATTTACACAACATTTATCTCTTACAACAGGAGGAATCCATGAAGGAAAGTATCTGGCAGGGCTACCATAGTAACTAACAGGCAAACAGCTCAATTAATTTTCTGTCCATATTTGAGACCTACTACAGCATTACCTATAGTGTTGTTATTAGTCATTACCTAAACAGTTTTCTTCTAGTTGAGAGCAAAGGAGAACAATACTAAATTGCACATTTGTTCTCTAATGTGGAAGATGCCTGCTAATCTCATTCTTGGCATGAACTAGGCAGGGTGAAGTTTGAAGTTTGAAGTTTAATAACATTTGTATGCCGCCCAATCCCGTGGGACTCCGGGCGGCTAACAATACAGTAAATCAAAAACAAAAAGAAGAAGAGGAAAGAAAAGATAGATTTAAAAAAACACATCATGCACTCCATTCTGAGTGGGGCTGGACCATATTTTGGGGTCAACAGCCCCAGGCCTGCCGGAACAGCCAGGTTTTAATGGCTTTACGGAAGGCCGGGAGAGTGGGAAGGGTCCGGATCTCTGCAGGAAGATCGTTCCACAGGGCCGGGGCAGCTACAGAGAAAGACCTCCCTTGGGTAGTCGCCAACCAGCATTGTCCGGTCGACGGTACCCGAAGGAGGCCCAATCTGTGCAATGTTATAGGTCGTTGGGAGGTATGTGACAGGAAGCAGTCCCATAGGTATCCAGGTCCCAAGCCATGTATGGCTTTAAAGGTAACGACCAGCACATTGAAGTGTGTTCGGAGACTGATGGGAAGCCAGTGCAGCTTGCGGAGGATAGGTGTAACATGGGTGTACCTAGGTACACCCGATATCGCTCGCGCGGTCACATTCTGGACCAATTGTAGTCTTCGAACACTCTTCAGGGGCAGCCCCAAGTAAAGCGTGTTACAGTAATCAAGCCTAGAGGTGACAAGAGTGTGAGTGACCATTTGAAGTGCCTCCCGGTCCAGGTAGGGCTGCAACTGGTGCACCAGGCGAACCTGGGCAAAAGCCCCCCTGGGTCACAGCCGAAAGATGGTATTCTAATGTCAGCTGAGGATCCAGGAGGACACCCAAGTTGCAGAGCCTCTCTGAGGGGCGAAGAGTTTCACCCCCAAGGGTAAGAGGTGGAATATCTGGTCCGTTCTTGGGGGGCAACATCAATAGCCACTCGGTCTTGTCTGGATTGAGAGCCAGCTTGTTTACTCCCATCCAGACCCTAACAGCCTCCAGGCACTGGCACATCACTTCTACCGCTTCGCTGAGTTGGCATGGGGCGGACAGATACAACTGGGTATCGTCCGCATATTGATGATATTTGATCCCGTGCTGATGAATGATCTCACCCAGCGACTTCTTGTAGATATTAAATAGGAGGGGGAACAGGACCAAGCCCTGAGGCACCCCATATTTTAGGGGCCTAGGAGTCGACCTCTGTCCTCCAACCAACAACGGCTGCGACCTATCCGAGAGGTAAGAGGAGAACCACTGTAACACGGTGCCTCCCACTCCCACCTCTCCCAATCATCGCAGAAGGATACCATGGTCGATGGTATCGAAGGCCACTGAGAGGTCAAGAAGCAGCAGGATAGAGGAATGTCCTCTATCCCTGGCCTGCCAGAGATCATCGGTCAGCACGACCAAAGCAGTTTCAGTGGAGTAACCAGGCCTGAAACCCGACTGAAAGGGATCTAGATAATCCGCTTCATCCAAGGTCCATCGGAGCTGAAAGGCCACCACCTTCTCAACAACCTTCCCTACAAAAGGGAGGTTGGAGACTGGACGATAGTTTTTAAGAATAGCTGGATCCAGAGAAGGCTTCTTAAGGAGGGGTCTTACCACCGCATCCTTTAGGGGAAACAGGAAAGATCCCTCCTGAAGAGAGGTTTAACAATCCTCTGGAGCCAACCTCGTGTAACCTCCCTGCTGGTCGAAACCAGCCAGGAGGAACATGGGTCCAGTAAACAGGTGGAGGTACTTACAGCTCCCAAGCCTTGTCCACTTCCTCAGGAGTAACAAGCTGGAACTCGCTCCAAGAAATCCAATCAAGGCCTACTCTCGGCATGTCTGCAGGTACTGTCCAAGTGGAGTCCAGGTCCATCCAAATCTGAGCGACTTTGTCCGACAGAAACTGAACAAATTCCTCGGCTCTTCCCTGCAAGGGTTCACCCGCATCCCTCCCTTTCAGGAGGGAGTGGGTTATCCTAAACAGGACGACTGGGCATGATTCTGAGGATGCAATGAGAGCGGAGAAATGCGTACATTTAGCTGCGCGAATCGCCACTAGTATCGTCCTAATAAAGGCTCTTAATTGTGTTCGGTCAGATTCGGATTTACTGGCCCTCCAGCGTCGCTCTAGGTGTCTCTTTTGGCGCTTCATCTCCCGGAGTTCCTCAGTAAACCAAGGGGCCCTCCTGGATCCACTGCCGCGGAGAGGCCGCAAAGGTGCAATCCAATCAAGAGCCCCAGCCACCGCTCTGTTCCAAGCAGCGACCAAGGCCTCCTTCGGACTGTGGGCAAGGGAGTCAGGTATCTCCCCAAGCTCTGTCAGAAATCTCAAGGGATCCATCATGCACCTGGGGCGGAACCATTTAATCAGCTCCACCTCCCTGCAGTGGGAAAGTAGTTTCAGAAAATCAAGCCTCAGTAGGAAGTGATCTGACCATGGCAAGGGCAAGGTCTTTATGCCCTTCAATTCCAGATCACATCTCTACTGCCCCGAGAGAAACACAAGGTCAAGAGTGTGTCCCGCTGTATGAGTCGGACCTTGAATTACCTGGGTCAAGTCCATGACTGTCATGGAAGCCATGAACTCCTGCGCTCCATCAGAGCGTTCGCCGAGAGATGGCAGGTTAAAGTCCCCCAGTACTATAAGTCTGGGGAACTCAACCGCCAATCCGGCTACTGACTCCAGGAGCGAAGGCAGGACTGTTGCAACGTAGCTGGGAGGTAGGTACGTTAACAACAAGGCCACTTGACCCCCAAGGTCCAGCTTCACATGCAGGGACTCACACCCGACAGTCTCCGGAGCAGGGATCCCACGAGGTGCTAATGATTTCTGGATAATAACTGCCACTCCCCCACCCCTTTTTCTGGTGTTGTGGGTGGTGCAGCACCTGAAACCCTTCTGGGCACATTTCTGAGAGGGGGACTCCTCCCTCATGGCCCAGCCAGGTCTCAGTAATACATGACAGATCTGCCCCCTCGTCTAATATTAAGTCCCGGACGAGGGGAGCTTTCTGAATCACAGACCTGGCATTTAGCAGCAGCAACCTGAGGCCAGGGCCCTGGCTTCTCTTGCCACCTGGTCCTAGGGTTGAGTTTTCAGGGCCGGAACGAGGGATCGCTGTAACATAGCGAGCCCTCCTTCCCCGGTAATGGCCAGCCCTGAAACTCCCGTCGTACCTGCCTCTCCCAACCATGACCGGGATGCTCCGGCCCATCCCCGCCACCGTAGACCCCTCCCCTCCCACGGCCCCCGTTCTCCCCAGCAGGCCATTCATATCATACACTCTGGGACGAGAGTGGGACCGGGCCCCCATCCTCTTCTGCTTATGCACTCAGTGGAGGGGGCTCCAGGCCGTACTCTCGATCCCCTCATACATACCTATCAGACATTCTCCGCACACATACCCCACCAATAATAAAATTTTAAAATATACAATAATACAGAGTAAAAAGTTTAAAAAGTTTAAATTTAAAAAACACGTGGGAACATTCTCTCAGCCATCCATTCCTACAGTCACTCCATCACTCAGCAACAAGATGAACGCTGTTCTGGAACCGCCAAGTAGTTAAGCGCAGTTTTTAAATAAATAAAGTTAATAATAATAATAATAATAATAATAATAATAATAATAATAATAATAATAATAAAAGAGAGAAAGGTCTTTGCGCTCAGAAGCTTCTCTTCCGCGGAGTCCAATAGAAAATACAAAGGTCTAAAGATTGAAGTGGATGGGGGATTGATGCCGGCCAGAGGGGATGGAGGCAAGCTCCAAGCCCACCTCCTCTTCGTCCTCCGTTTTCCCTTTCTGTGAAGCTTGTAAATGCAGAATGGCATGCAGGACTCTCGGCAAAGGCAGAGGATTGAGGACTCCATGGCCAGGCAGGAGCAGCCAAAATGGCGGGGGGAAACCCCTTGTATCCACGTTGTTAATTTAGGATCGTGTTAGAAGCAGAGGGGAATAGGCGAGGGGGGGGAAGGGGTCATGCAAGAGAACCAATTTATGGCGATGGAAAGGCGGCACATGGTTGATCTCATACATCCAGTTCTCTCAATATGATGGTCTTAGGAGCGAAGGCGAGAGTAGGAACGGCCAAGATGAAAAACAATCAAGGGGGGAGTGTCATCTGGAAAAGGCATGCCTGGGAATAGTAATGGGTGGCGGCAGCAGCAACAGTGGGAGAAAGTAAGGCCAGCCAAGATGACCAACAAGCCGGAATCCCAATAACCGATCCTTAGTAATGATGATCAGAATCAAAGGCAGAAAGGCCGTGATGGAGGGGGGGGAGGTGTGCTTGGGTCAACAATGGCGACGGCAAAAAGGCCAGTCGCACAAGCCCATAGCACAATGATAGTTTAATAATATTAAACTCCCCAACCCCCAACGCGGCAGCGCGGCTCAACGACATCTCACCAGCGCGAAGGAGGGCCGTAGCGATCCGAGTACAAGCCGTCAGCGGGGAGTTGCCGCTCACGGGAGAACAAAGGGGGGCCGCCTGAGGGCCGTTTGCCCCCACCCAACACCATCAGAACTGTCCAAAGCCATCAGAGCCGTGCCGTGCCCCTCCAGGCGAAATGCCGCCCTTTCAGGCAGAACAAATGCCGCTCCGTAAACAGAAAGCCGATCCAAACTTCAGTTGAAAACGCTGCCAGCCGAGGCCGCCAGCTGAATCAGAACAATACTGAAGGTAGCAATAGCAATAGCATTTAGATTTATGTACCACCACATAATGCTTTACAGCATTCTCTGGACAGTTTGCAATGTAGAAGCATTATTTGCATATTGCCCCCAACGATTTTACCAAGGCTGAGTCAACCTTAAGCTGGTCAGGATCAAACTCCAGACTGTGAACAGAGCTTCCCTGCAATACTTACTAACTATATCATAAGGATAACGATTCCAAATTCATTTTGAATTACCATGATACAGTATTGCATTTCCTACAGAAATATTGCTAAAATATTTCCGTATTTTATACTAAAATACATGATGAATTCAGAATGGATTTTGTGTATATATTTAGGTGTGTATGTGTGTGTGACATATATATTTCACCAATGTACACAGATTTTAGCCGGGGTTACACCATCTGAATCACTACTATTATTATTACTCTGTAATATCATATTTATTGTCTAATAAATCCAATGACCTGATAATGAGGTATAAGCAATGAAAAAGGTAGTAAGTCTCAGAATTCTATTTTAAATTGCTACTTTTTCTACATTTCTTTTACAGCTAATAATATTAGCTATGGCTCTATCTTATACATTTTGTTGTAGGCATTATTTTATCTCTTAGACCTAGGACAAATCCCCATTATACCCCAGCATTTTAGTCAAGTGTAAATAGTAATGTGAAGCATAGCAAAAAGTGTAGCAAAACATAAATATAATGAAGGAACTAAAGCTGTACTATGGCTTGATATACATGCATAATATATTGCATACAAAATAAATATAAAATACGATAGAAATATAATGAATTGGTTCACCTTTTAAAAATATCAGGTAAATTTGATCTCTAAGTTCTATATTTTAAAGTAGGACTAATCCATTAGGAATTATCTATTAATCTATTTTATATTCTGTACTGACTGTGCATACATACGTTGCCCCAGCTTTTAGCATCATTAAGGTACATAAGGAATGATTAGAATAATATTTTTATTATTTGTGATAAATACTTATACTTTTACACCAATAATACAGCAATAATACATATCAATTCCTACCAATTCAACTGCTTTCCATAGTATTTGGTTAAAGATAAATCCATAAACTTGCAATCTTAATTTCCAAAACAAAAATGAAACTTCAGTAAATCTTACTAAAATAAATCCTAAAAAAAATTATTCAATCTATTTCAGCATTCAATTTGATTTCATATATCATATATTTAGAGATTTGCATTTTATATTAATGCTTGTAGAAGGTTTTTTTTAACACAAAGCACTGCTTATCACATCTGTCTCTTAAATTTGTCTGTAAACCATATTTTAATTCATTTCACCTTGAAAGCTGTGGTTTTCATATTTTACTCTTGAGCCACCTAAATTCACTGCCCTTAAGCCATAATCTAACCTTTCAAAATTCATATTCCCGAAACATTTTGCAAATGCCAAGTACTTTTTTATTAATCTTCCATTAGATTAGAAAACTAATTTACCCTGACATGATAGCAATGATAAAAATTGAAAGCAAATTATAAGTGTCAGGCAGTATTTTTGAATATCAAACATATAATTAATGAAAACAGCTCTTAGGGGAAGCTTTTATTTATTTTTTTACTTTTAAAAAAAGAGGCACCCAAGGTACAATAAAATGTAAGGACTCTAACCCAATTCTCAGAATTAATTACTCCAAGTATGTATAATGAAATATTGGAACTTCTCACAATAATGGTTTAATTATTTCAATTAGTGCTGCGTGCAATAGTACAACTTAAAACTATTACCCTTCTATTAATGGAAATGGAACTTCAAAATTCAGTTGATATATATATAGAAGGAAACAATGGCAGCTGTTACATCATTAACTAATTGTAATACATCTAATATTATTATTGATGTGCATGTAAAGAATCTACACATTCATTTCAATTTTTGCTATACTATTTCATTAAGTACAAGCATGTTAACTGCAAATATTATCTACATTTGTTTTTTAATGATAGTTGCCTGTTCTGTCCCCCTTCACGGCTCTTAACAAACGGCAAGATGAATAAACTTAAAATGAACTTTCTTTATCAGTTCTCAGTTCAAACTGGCTTTGAGCCCAAAAATAACAGAAATACAGTGTCTTTCAAGCAGATAACAGAATACAAAACAACTCTTACAAGTAATGCACTTCTTCCAAAGTCTCCACGATTCAGGGTTACATGAACCACCAAAGCACTTATCCAAGTGTATCAAGCAATGTTGTACGAACCAAGGAACGCACGAAGGAACGTTGACTCCTGCGACTAGGGTGTGGCAGCATCCATCCTTTTATCTCCAAACCTGCCTCTAACAAGCCCCAGCTGCATAATGAATCTTGTATCCCGAAAAGACTCACAGAAGACATCTGCTGAGTCACAACAGTTGCCTAATATTATATAGGTTTAGTATATAGTTAACAGCTGGTTCAAAGAACAGTCTTAAGTCGACTGAAAATTTTGCATTTTTAGTCTGTTGTACATGATAATTTTATGTTAGTCATTAAAATTAAGAAAATCCTAATATATTGTATAAATATTAATTTATACAAAAATACTTTATATGTAACATTTTAATTAATAAAAACTGGAATCAGTGTGTTTAGCTAAAAAGTGGAAACCTTATAGAAGATAATAATCTAATTCCAAATGTTTTTTGATAAAACTAGAAAAAGAAAAAGAAAAGAAAATTGAAAATGTCTATATTTAGGCTACCTAGATTTTGTAATATAGTATATTATATGATATAATTTAGGGCAGTGCAATGGCTCTCAGTTCGAGACCTGAGTATCAGGTGATGAAGTGAACTCCCTTTCTCTTCCTAGCTCCTACAAACCTAGTTTAAAATCATGCAAATGTGACTAGATAAATAGGTACCACTTCAAGTGGAAAAATAACAGTACTCTGTGACCACTGAAACATCTTTGGACAGCCCTTGAAATGGAGATGAGTACTGTCACCCATAGTTGGCAACAACTAGAGAAGTAAATAAAATGATCTTATTATTAAATTATATCATTATAATATTTATTTATTAAATTCATTTGACACTGATTTCATAATGTGAGCTGACACTGAGCATATGTGACACATAAAACATATGTAAATAAAAATGATTATAAAATATAATTTCCTGGAAGTTAAAGGAGAGGGGAAAACATGGTTGAATACTATGATATGTTGGCTAATATATTTTGCACCATTCTGAACTCTAAAAACAGGAAACTTTTTAGTACATTTTAGTAGACTCTTCAGAAATAGAATCCTGTACATACTTGTAAACTAATATTACGTAATTCATATATAGCTGTATGTGTGTATGCATATGTATGTATATGTATATATGCCATTTTAAAATATTTATGCTGAATAATACTCAGCAAAGGAAAAATATTTTCACAATACAATTCTTCTTTGAGGCTCTGTCTTCATTTATTTTCTGCTGGTTACCAGGGTGGGAAAAAATCAAGAAGGAGAAGACAGCAGAGAAGCTTATTAAAGTATAAATAGTTCTCCTTAAGGAATGTTGAATAATGCAGTTAAACTATAAACTAAGAGTAAATGCCATTTGTCCTAATAAAAATGTGGAAAAAAATTCTTAAGAAATGTTTTGTGGCGATTTTTTCCCCATCACATCCTGAAAATTCACATTCACAAAATAATCCAATGGTTTCTGCATTTAGCCCACATGTCAGGAAAAAAATGGTAGAACTGTGATGTTTTCTTTTTTAATTAAGCCAGAAGGGAATAATTAGGCATTCTGATAAATGTGATCGAGATACACTATCAGGCCTTCACTGTGGACAAACTAGAATAAATGTTTGACATCTGAAGAGATTTCCTATCCCAGTTTTATTTCCAAGCTATTTACATATGAGATCTACCAACTTAAGGCTGTAATATGGGAAAGCCCTGAATCAGGGATTAAATTGAGTACAATGCTGTCTGGTGTTTGGGGGAAGTGTAAGGTGACCAGATTTTCAGATTGGAAAAGAGGGACACCCTTGACCGGGGGGGGGGGGGGGGGGCTTGATTAAAAAAAAATTTTTTGTCAAAAGGTCACCCCAGGACACTGAAACCAGCATAAATACGAATCTGTTGCCAAACAAAATTTTGATCACGTGATCATGAGGATGCTGCAACGGTCGCTAAGTGTGAAAAATGGTTGCAACGGTCGCTAAGTGTGAAAAATGGTCGCAACGGTCGCTAAGTGTGAAAAATGGTCATCAGTCACTTTTTTCAATGCCATTGTAACTTTGGTCACTAAATGTTTTCCCCCTCCTCGAGACTCCTCACTTCTTCCTTCATTCCTCTTGCTTATCTACCTTCACCTTATCTGTCTTCTGCTCTTTCCCTCTCTTCCTTCCTTCCTCCCTCCTTCCATCCTCTTCTTTCCTCACTCACTCCCTTCCTCCTTTTTTCTCTTCCTTCCTCCTTCCATTCTTTATACGATATAAAATTCAATGAGGGTGAAACACACCAAATCTGGCAAAGCTGCCTTGCACCAACCTGGCCTGCCCATAGAATAGCAGCCACTTTGAGACACATAAACCTGGTCTGAACATATTGCATCACAAAGATTTGCAAAGATCACATTTGCAAAAAGGAACATTTCTTGTAGTAAATACATTTTATAAACAATTTAAAAGTAAAAATCCCCCCAAAATAATAAAAAAGGTATTCTATAAATAAAAGAAACCCTTAAAAAACATTGTTAAGTATTACACCAGCAATAATTTATACTGTCACCATTTCAAACTATCATCAGAAATACGAATCTGTTGCCAAACATCAACATTTTGATCGCGTAACCATGAGGATGCCACAACGGTCGCTAAGTGTGAAAATGGTCGCTAAGTGTGAAAAATGGTCATCAGTCACTTTTTTCAATGCCATTGTAACTTTGGTCACTAAATGTTTTCCCCCTCCTCGAGACTCCTCACTTCTTCCTTCATTCCTCTTGCTTATCTACCTTCACCTTATCTGTCTTCTGCTCTTTCCCTCTCTTCCTTCCTTCCTCCCTCCTTCCATCCTCTTCTTTCCTCACTCACTCCCTTCCTCCTTTTTTCTCTTCCTTCCTCCTTCCATTCTTTATACGATATAAAATTCAATGAGGGTGAAACACACCAAATCTGGCAAAGCTGCCTTGCACCAACCTGGCCTGCCCATAGAATAGCAGCCACTTTGAGACACATAAACCTGGTCTGAACATATTGCATCACAAAGATTTGCAAAGATCACATTTGCAAAAAGGAACATTTCTTGTAGTAAATACATTTTATAAACAATTTAAAAGTAAAAATCCCCCCAAAATAATAAAAAAGGTATTCTATAAATAAAAGAAACCCTTAAAAAACATTGTTAAGTATTACACCAGCAATAATTTATACTGTCACCATTTCAAACTATCATCAGAAATACGAATCTGTTGCCAAACATCAACATTTTGATCGCGTAACCATGAGGATGCCACAACGGTCGCTAAGTGTGAAAATGGTCGCTAAGTGTGAAAAATGGTCATCAGTCACTTTTTTCAATGCCATTGTAATTTTGGTCACTAAACAGCCATGTTCCTGACTTAACAACCACCATGATTCACTTAACGTGGCAATAAAAGGTCGCAAAATGAGGCAAAAATCATTTAACAAACGTCTCCCTTAGCAACAGAAATTGGGGGATCAATCCTGGTCGTAAGTCGAGGATTACCGGTAGCCAATTGCAAAAGGCAACTTTATTTGGAACAGGTGAGATTGTGCCCGGATCCCTTTCATGCCAACATCCCATCCTGTCCATGGGGAGAACTCCACAGGCGGACAAAAGCCCCAATCCCCTCTCAACCTCCAGCTGACTCTGCCATCCGCCATAACCACACATGCCCCTCAAAGGCAAAACTCAGGGGGCTGAATTCTACAGGGGGAGGAGTAAAGGGGGGATTTGAGGGGCAACCCAAAGCACCATCTGTCTAAATTTGCATCAGGCAGGCAGTAACATTTTCATAGACCATGATCAGAGGAGCAGCTGATCCTATGGAGAGACTCCTCCTGCATTCAGTCCCAGGCCTACAAGTGGACGTACCCTTCCTTCCTTCCTCCTTTCACCTTCCTTCCCTCCCTCCCTCCCTCCCTCTTTCTTCCTTCTAGCCTTCCTTCCTCTTTCCATCCTTTCACCAAAAATCAGGATGTTTTATTAGCATCAGCATCATTCTGCTGAAAATGCCAGATTCTGTGGTACTTCTGGATGAGATTTAGAAAATTACAGAGACATGAGGAACCATTATATAATTTCACTTGGCAAAACTCTGATTAAAATAATAGCAACAAAATGTAAGGTTTTTTAATTTTAAAACTCTAGCAAAACATAGATTTATTTCCAGTTTAGTTAATTAATGCCATTATAAATAGGAATGCAATTGATTAAATAAAAATGACTTTTTCTTTTATTAAGAATACTTATTCTACACTAAACTAGAAAATATTTCATAGGCCCTTCAACAAGTTTGTTACAAATTTTCAGGATTGCATGCATTCTTGAAACTGATACCATGTAATGTTAAAAAGCAGATCACTAACTAAGTACACTAAAAACCATGTTTAATTATTTGCTACTTGAGGCCAATAGCAATGATGAAGAAATTTCTCTCATCCTCAGTGACAATATTTTTAGGGCCAAAAAATAAAACTCTGTATATTGGATCTGTTGAATTGAGAAAGGCCTGCCCCCCCTCCCCCAAATGAGATACCTTCCACGATAATAGGAGAGGAGAGCCTGGAGACAGCAATCACAAGGCAGAACGTAGCTAAGAGAACGGGGCAGCTAAGAGAACGGGGCGGGGGTTGGGAGAAGGCATGGGACTGGCTGGGGAAGGAGGGAGGGAGGGGGAGAACATGAGTGTGTGTATCCCTCCTTCTTTCAGCCCAACACTCTTGCTGGCATTCTGGCCAGACGAGAGGGACTGCAGAGGGTCTAGGGCAGCGAGCCATTCAATCAATGGGAAACTTGCCTCTTGGAAGGAAGGACCCGGTTTGGCTCCCACTTTCAACAATCAAACAGAGAAGCGAAGAGGCAGGACAGACGAAGCGGGAGCCAAGCCGGGCTAGAGTGTTGGGCTGAAGGAAGGAGGGATACACACACTCGCGTTCTCCCCCTCCCTCCCTCCCTCTCTCTCTCTCTCTCTCTCTCTCTCTCAAATGGCAAATCGCTGCTGGGAGCCCGGTCTCATTTGGGGGAGGGGGAGGAAGCAAGCCTTTTTCCATTTCAAGGAGCTGCCGCTCCTCCCCCCCACCTCTTAGAAGTCCAGCCAGCTGCCTGCCAAGCTCTCCACGGAGACTAGTATCCAGCCGGATTTCTTGAATCCCCTGCGTGTGTGCTCAACGCAGCTAGGCAGGCTCTGCTTGGGAGGACCAGGCTATGGAGGGCATAGCATGGTCATCTCAAGCGAAGCTCCCCTCCCCCGCATAGCTGCATTGCCCACACGCGCGGGGATTCAAAGGATCCAGCCGGATTTCTTGAATCCCCTGCGTGTGTGTTCAACGCAGCTAGGCAGGCTCTGCTTGGGAGGACCAGGCTATGGAGGGCATAGCATGGTCATCTCAAGCGAAGCTCCCCTCCCCTGCAAACTGCATTGCCCACACGCGCGGGGATTCAAAGGATCCAGCCGGATTTCTTGAATCCCCTGCGTGTGTGCTCAACACAGCTAGGCAGGCTCTGCTTGGGAGGACCAGGCTATGGAGGGCATAGCATGGTCATCTCAAGCGAAGCTCCCCTCCCCCGCAAACTGCATTGCCCACACGCGCGGGGATTCAAAGGATCCAGCCGGATTTCTTGAATCCCCCGCGTGTGTGCTCAACGCAGCTAGGCAGGCTCTGCTTGGGAGGACCAGGCTATGGAGGGCATAGCATGGTCATCTCAAGCGAAGCTCCCCTCCCCCGCAAACTGCATTGCCCACACGCGCGGGGATTCAAAGGATCCAGCCGGATTTCTTGAATCCCCCGCGTGTGTGCTCAACGCAGCTAGGCAGGCTCTGCTTGGGAGGACCAGGCTATGGAGGGCATAGCATGGTCATCTCAAGCGAAGCTCCCCTCCCCTGCAAACTGCATTGCCCACACGCGCGGGGATTCAAAGGATCCAGCCGGATTTCTTGAATCCCCCGCGTGTGTGCTCAACGCAGCTAGGCAGGCTCTGCTTGGGAGGACCAGGCTATGGAGGGCATAGCATGGTCATCTCAAGCGAAGCTCCCCTCCCCCGCATAGCTGCATTGCCCACACGCGCGGGGATTCAAAGGATCCAGCCGGATTTCTTGAATCCCCTGCGTGTGTGCTCAACGCAGCTAGGCAGGCTCTGCTTGGGAGGACCAGGCTATGGAGGGCATAGCATGGTCATCTCAAGCGAAGCTCCCCTCCCCTGCAAACTGCATTGCCCACACGCGCGGGGATTCAAAGGATCCAGCCGGATTTCTTGAATCCCCTGCGTGTGTGCTCAACGCAGCTAGGCAGGCTCTGCTTGGGAGGACCAGGCTATGGAGGGCATAGCATGGTCATCTCAAGCGAAGCTCCCCTCCCCCGCAAACTGCATTGCCCACACGCGCGGGGATTCAAAGGATCCAGCCGGATTTCTTGAATCCCCCGCGTGTGTGCTCAACGCAGCTAGGCAGGCTCTGCTTGGGAGGACCAGGCTATGGAGGGCATAGCATGGTCATCTCAAGCGAAGCTCCCCTCCCCCGCAAACTGCATTGCCCACACGCGCGGGGATTCAAAGGATCCAGCCGGATTTCTTGAATCCCCCGCGTGTGTGCTCAACGCAGCTAGGCAGGCTCTGCTTGGCTGGGAGGACCAGGCTATGGAGGGCATAGCATGGTCATCTCAAGCGAAGCTCCCCTCCCCCGCAAACTGCATTGCCCACACGCGCGGGGATTCAAAGGATCCAGCCGGATTTCTTGAATCCCCCGCGTGTGTGCTCAACGCAGCTAGGCAGGCTCTGCTTGGGAGGACCAGGCTATGGAGGGCATAGCATGGTCATCTCAAGCGAAGCTCCCCTCCCCCGCAAACTGCATTGCCCACACGCGCGGGGATTCAAAGGATCCAGCCGGATTTCTTGAATCCCCCGCGTGTGTGCTCAACGCAGCTAGGCAGGCTCTGCTTGGCTGGGAGGACCAGGCTATGGAGGGCATAGCATGGTCATCTCAAGCGAAGCTCCCCTCCCCCGCAAACTGCATTGCCCACACGCGCGGGGATTCAAAGGATCCAGCCGGATTTCTTGAATCCCCCGCGTGTGTGCTCAACGCAGCTAGGCAGGCTCTGCTTGGGAGGACCAGGCTATGGAGGGCATAGCATGGTCATCTCAAGCGAAGCTCCCCTCCCCCGCATAGCTGCATTGCCCACACGCGCGGGGATTCAAAGGATCCAGCCGGATTTCTTGAATCCCCCGCGTGTGTGCTCAACGCAGCTAGGCAGGCTCTGCTTGGGAGGACCAGGCTATGGAGGGCATAGCATGGTCATCTCAAGCGAAGCTCCCCTCCCCCGCAAACTGCATTGCCCACACGCGCGGGGATTCAAAGGATCCAGCCGGATTTCTTGAATCCCCCGCGTGTGTGCTCAACGCAGCTAGGCAGGCTCTGCTTGGGAGGACCAGGCTATGGAGGGCATAGCATGGTCATCTCAAGCGAAGCTCCCCTCCCCCGCAAACTGCATTGCCCACACGCGCGGGGATTCAAAGGATCCAGCCGGATTTCTTGAATCCCCCGCGTGTGTGCTCAACGCAGCTAGGCAGGCTCTGCTTGGGAGGACCAGGCTATGGAGGGCATAGCATGGTCATCTCAAGCGAAGCTCCCCTCCCCCGCAAACTGCATTGCCCACACGCGCGGGGATTCAAAGGATCCAGCCGGATTTCTTGAATCCCCCGCGTGTGTGCTCAACGCAGCTAGGCAGGCTCTGCTTGGGAGGACCAGGCTATGGAGGGCATAGCATGGTCATCTCAAGCGAAGCTCCCCTCCCCTGCAAACTGCATTGCCCACACGCGCGGGGATTCAAAGGATCCAGCCGGATTTCTTGAATCCCCCGCGTGTGTGCTCAACGCAGCTAGGCAGGCTCTGCTTGGGAGGACCAGGCTATGGAGGGCATAGCATGGTCATCTCAAGCGAAGCTCCCCTCCCCTGCAAACTGCATTGCCCACACGCGTGGGGATTCAAAGGATCCAGCCGGATTTCTTGAATCCCCCGCGTGTGTGCTCAACGCAGCTAGGCAGGCTCTGCTTGGGAGGACCAGGCTATGGAGGGCGTAGCATGGTCATCTCAAGCAAAGCTCCCCTGCCCCGCAAACTGCATTGCCCACACGGGCGGGGATTCAAAGGATCCAGCCGGATTTCTTGAATCCCCCGCGTGTGTGCTCAACGCAGCTAGGCAGGCTCTGCTTGGGAGGACCAGGCTATGGAGGGCATAGCATGGTCATCTCAAGCGAAGCTCCCCTCCCCCGCAAACTGCATTGCCCACACGCGCGGGGATTCAAAGGATCCAGCCGGATTTCTTGAATCCCCCGCGTGTGTGCTCAACGCAGCTAGGCAGGCTCTGCTTGGGAGGACCAGGCTATGGAGGGCATAGCATGGTCATCTCAAGCGAAGCTCCCCTCCCCCGCAAACTGCATTGCCCACACGCGCGGGGATTCAAAGGATCCAGCCGGATTTCTTGAATCCCCCGCGTGTGTGCTCAACGCAGCTAGGCAGGCTCTGCTTGGGAGGACCAGGCTATGGAGGGCATAGCATGGTCATCTCAAGCGAAGCTCCCCTCCCCCGCATAGCTGCATTGCCCACACGCGCGGGGATTCAAAGTATCCAGCCGGATTTCTTGAATCCACATGCATGTGGGCAACGCAGCTAGGCGGGCGGGCAACCCGCTTGCTGTTGAAGACACGCTGGACGCGGAAGGGCAGGGGCCCGCGGCCGGGAGCGGCTTCTGGCGGCTACCGGGCGGCGATCTCACACCATCCGCTCGCGGCTCTTAATACTCACCAGTCAGCGCAGCTGCAACCTCTTTCGTCTTTTGGTGAAAGGAAATGGAGACTCGCGCAGGCGTGCTGAAAATTTCCAATCCCAGCCAGCTCACTGATTGGCTGGAGTCCAGGCCAATCCAATCAGTGAGCGGGCAGGCTGGGCTGGCTTAAATTTGTAGGTAGGTAAAAGCACACTTTTTTTGGCGCTCGCAGCTCCCGCCCATCAGCTGCTAGCTTGCTGGGCTGGCTCATCGGTAGGATAGAGAACAAAACGATGAGCCAGCCCAGCAAGCTAGCAGCTGATGGGCGGGAGCTGCGAGCGCCAAAAAAAGCGTGCCTTTTAAAAAGGCGGGCGGGGCGCGGGAAAATGCATTGAAAGGCGGGGGTGTCCCGCCAAAAGCGGGACGTCTGGTCACCTTAGGGAAGTGGTTGACTGGTCGGGGAGCTGTTTGCCTTCACAAATGCAGAGGAGGATTGTATGCAAACAGGCAGTAGTGATGAGACATAGCAGTTCCCTTTGGATGAGAAACAGCTGCTTCTTCCCTGATTTGAGATCACAGAGAGGGAAGCAGAGGGAAGCTCAGCCTGGTCTTCATATTGTGTCCCTGTGCACTTTGAACTTTGTTTATGGATTACAGACTTCCTGCTTGCCTTGTGAATTACCTTTGGTGACTATTGGATCTAGTTTGTGATTGCTGCCTTCAGGAAAGTTTGGTTGGAGCTTTACCAGCCATTCTAGGGCCATCTGCTGAGGGATAGCAGTGTAATTAAAGATTGCATCTGCCTAACTGGGTCATAACAAAATGATCTTGTTGATTGTTATCCTATTGTAGATTTCTCTTAAACATGTTCTTATTTTTAGAAAGATATATGTCAATCAAAAGCACTTTTCAATAGTACTTTATGATTAATCAGACCTAAATATTTCAAAAGAACTCAGTTATAAGATCATCTCCAAAAATATCTGTTCTAATGAGTAGGCCTGATTACCCTGTTTCCTCAAAAATAAGACCTCCCTGGATAATAAGCCCAATTGGGCTTTGGAGTACATGCGCTAAAATAAGCCCTTTTGACCAAAAAAATGGGCTCATTTTTGGGAGGTCTGCAGAGTGTAAAAACTTTTTATTAATTTGTTTCTTCAAAATCTTGGTGTGTCTTATATTCTGAAAATTATTATTTGTGATCACCATTTCCAATCTTCTCTGTCAGCTTTTCCAGAAAGTCAGTTGGAAAGCAAGCAAGGAAAGTTGAAAGTCAGAAGGGAGATGAAATCCTTCTGTGGGCTGGAGGGCGGATTTCAGTTGCATACATTCAGCCCCATAAACAATTTCCCCTCCATATTAATTAACTAATTAATTAATTAACATGCTCTCTAGTTAGAGAGCAACCTTTTCCAAATGGTATATTATAAATGCAAAAGCACTAACAGGGCTTAATAGGGTGATGACAATAGAAGTAAAAACTTTCCTTAAACACTCATATATGTGATAAAATATGCTCAGGTTATTAAAGTGGAGAGATACACTAGCTGCAATGCTATTATTAGAAAGAAAAGTTTAAAACTAAATTATAATCATCACTGAGAATTGTTAAAAATACTAATTGCATTTATGCACCTTTTATTCAGATTTTGTGAAATCTAATTGTAATTCAGGGACGTGCAGTCACTAGAGGCAAGGGAGGCGGAGCCTCACCAGTCTCCTCAGGAAAAAGAAAGAAATTTAAATATATTTTTTTAAATAATAAAAGCCAAGATAGTTGCTACCAGATTCCAGCTCACAGTGGCTTGGTGTCTGCTTAGTGTTAACCAAAGCAGGAGGCGAGAGAACTCGGGGCCTCTTTTCCATAAGGAATTTTTCGCCTTCTAAAAGTTAATAAAGAGTTAAAAGGCAAAGAAGCTCAGATGGAAAATAGGCACTAATTCTCCCGCCTCCTGATTTGGAAGCAGCCAACCGTGTCTTCTTGAGCACGCTTACGTTGGGCGGGGCGTGCTTCAGAGGAGAGAGGAATGGGCGAGAAGGAGGAGGCTGCCTCTTTGCTGCAGACCTGGGCGCTTGGCGGCTCCCGCGATGCAAAGTGCCCCACCATCCCCGCTGCTCCTGCCCGCTGCCCCGGCCTGCTTCTCCAGGCTACGCCGCTGGAAGTCCCGGATCGCCTCTGGGGGAAGGCTGGGTGAGAAGTGGAGCGAAGCTTTTCTGCGGCCTCCCGGCGCTGCCCAGAGGCTCTTGCAGGAGCACGTGTCAGCGGCCGGTGGGGCGGTGGTGGCGGCAGCGGCAGCGGCTACTTTAAGTGCTCCCTTGTCTCACAGACGGGGCCGCTCCAGGCCGCCGGCCGCTGACACGTGCTCCTGCAAGAGCCTCTGGGCAGTGCCGGGAGGCCACAGAGAAGCTTCGCTCCGTTTTTCACTCAGCCTTCCCCCAGAGGCGATCCGGGACTTCCAGCGGCGGAGCTTGGAGGAGCAGCGGACGCAGGCCGGGACAGCGGGGGGGCAGCGGGGCACTTTGCATCGCGGGAGCCACCAAGCACCTTTGCTGCAGACCCGGGCGCTTGGTTGCTCCCGCGATGCAAATTCCCCCCCCCTGCCGAGGCCGACTGCTGCCCTGCTGAGCCTCACCAGGTATCAACCTCACCGCACGTCACTGTTGTAATTGCAGTAAGAACAGCATTAAAGAAGAAAAAATCTTAGCACCATTTAAAAGTGAAGGAATCTCATCATATAGCTAACTTTAATTTTTACCTGAAATAAATTAGACATGTTCAGGTATTTGTCTCTTTTAGCACAAAGAAAGGATATCAAATATTAAAAAGTGTTGTTAAATTCTTTAATAATGATTTTTAATTTATTTATTCATACTTTAATATCAGTCTTGGCATATAATCCTTTAAAACAGCTGCCAACTTATTTCCTATCTTTAATACAATAATATGAAGCTTTTCCTTTATTGCTGATATTGTTTTTATTCCCCCCCCCAGTTGATAAGCTAACAATGTGGTTTAGTTTAATATATTTTTTCCTGCAAATCCTCTGTTTCTATTAAATTTAATTATTGATTTGCTTTGTGCATTTTTTTTCATCAATTATTTATTTGGATTGGTTTCATACTTTTGTTCCAATTTTTTATTTTGCCCTCTAATTGTTCTTTTTCTTTTGAAGCTAATTTAATTAAACACATATATGTGTTTATTTTTTTCCCCATATAAGTTTCAACTCTTCTTTACATTTTTTAAAAATTGGCGTAAATCCATTTGGTTATAAATCCTCTGAAGTATATGATCTCCTAAAATGCACAGGAGTTAGCTTCTCATTGATGGCTAGTGTAAAAAGATAAAGGGGTCATCCATTAGCATTGAAATAAAATTAAAGTGGGAAAACTGAGATTGGGTATACTCAGGGGGCTGACTGTCTTACTTTTTCTCTTTCATCAAGGTTGATTGGTTTTGGATCAAAATTGGCAGCCTTGGGGGATTTTATTCCCTTTCAGCCATGTTTTATGAGCAGAATCTCCAGTATAAAAGTTGGAGTTTGGGAGGAAAAAAGAAAACTAAATGCAAGAAACTTCTGTCTTAGAAACTCTTCCATGATCAGCACAGGCAAATACAGAGTATAAATATAACTTTTCAAGACATGGAGTGGGGGGAACCCTATGAAATTAAGGAATCAGGAAAAGACTCAGATGGAAGGTTGGTAGATCAATCTTACAAAGAATTTGAAGAACTATCATGACCTTGAAAAATATGAGAAGTGAAATGACAGAAACATAAGTAATACCAACTTATAACCAATGTCATAGAAGGCATATTTAACTTTGATTTATGAAGAAGAGGACAACTCACCTTTGGGTAGATTGCCTATAGATCAGTGGTGGGCTGCAGGAGGTACGCCCTGGTACGAGGGTACCGGAGCCTGCCTGGAGCACCAGGTAACATTCCGATACGGTACTCTGGAGGGCCCGCCCGCCCAAGCTCCTTACATGTCCTTTAAGCCTTTTGCGCTTCTGCGCACGCACATGGTATGTATGGCACCTGTGCGATGCTCCGCCAAGCAGCTGGAGCATCGCAGAGTCTTGCGGAAGCATCGCAAGCAAGTCCAACGCGTACGCGTGCTGCACACACCCATGTGGATGACACCAGGGCCGTTACAACCATACCAATTGGAATGGAATCTGGAACCCACCAACTGCTATAGATGTACATTTTGTGTGGACATATACAGTGAAATGTGAGATTTAATTATACATATCTCTTCTATTGTTCCCCACTGCATTAGAAATATTGGTAGAGTAAATTTCAAGGCCATAAATAAGTAGCAAGTCTTAAAATTTGTGGAACATAAGGTTAAATCATATACAGATTATATAGTATTAACTATCAGAGAACCAAAAAAGGTATTACCATAAAGTAGTTAATTAACTTAATTAACATAATCTATAAGTATGGACTATATTCTAGATTTAAAACTAATAGTCAGAAAACAAAAATAACTACTAGATTTTTAACACAAGAATAAAAATGTATTACTTTTTCTTTTTTTCAGCACCCAGCCAGTGTGGATCCTGCATGTTAAATATTAAATGTTAAATTTAATTGACCACTTTTTCCTCTCTTTTTTTGTACACAATTTTTTTTATTTGTTGTTGTTAGGGTTGAACATATGCTTTTATTTGTTTTACTGCTTTGTATTTTATTTTCTATGATAAAACAATAAATTAAAAAAGTGAGAATGTAAGCTTTCGCAAGAAGAATATGTTTGTCAGGTAGCTCATTCATCAAATGTTGATCTGCACATGACATGAAACAATAAAAAATAAATCAAAACAATTATATTAAATTTTGGCAAGAGAGCAAAAGAGATATTGAAAGCAGATGGAACCTAAAGCTATCTTATTAGATAATTAGGATCACCTAACTATCTAATTAATGTACAACATAAGATAAATTATTTATTTCAATAGGACCAAATAGAATTTAAAGACAACTCTACAGGAATCACAAAAACTTACATAGAGTTGACAAAATCTAAAGTTAAATTTAAAAATTGCATAAAATTATTAAGAGACAGATAGTTTCTCTTTTTTAAAAAACATTATCATAAACTTAATTGGCTGTCATGGCTAAGTAGAATAGGAACCAGTTACCAGTTTAGCTAATGAACTTCATAAATGATTCAGATATACAAAGGATGCCAAAAAATTAAAAGGATATAAAATCAGACAAAGTGTGGACTTCCATAAAGAAGATAATAAGCCCAACCATTTCACCTTTATCTTCTCATCAAATGCTTTCCCTGTTGGAGATAATTACACTAAAAGAAATGCTTTACTTATGTTCCATCTATAGATGTCTTCTCTACAGATATGATCCACTCATATTCTAGTTGTAACATGTACATGTAACAATGCTCATAACACTGGTATACCAACTATAATTAATATTGCTAGAATGTATACTTTTTCTTTTTTCTTCTTTAATTCCAATACTGGATGATATCTAAATAACAGAATATAAAAATGTAATTATAATACATAAATATCACTGTGTTGAGATAGCATGTATCAAAATTCATAACATAAATAAACAAGGAAATAAATGAAAACCTTCACTTTTATCACTACAATATTCACAAGTGAATTAATAGGACATTGTAAAAAATTACTAAATAATAGATGGAAAAAGTGAAAAACATTATCCTAAAGGAGATCAAGCAGGTGGAACGTTTATGCAAATTAATCAGATCAGGACTGGTTTAATATATTTTGTTTCTGCAGTGGAACAGAAAATGGAATATTTTCTGACCCACCGAAGTATATGAATTATCGCTTCAGTTTCAGTCCTTCAGGGGATTGACCCATTCATTGTAGAGAAACTCTATTTTTAATGCATCTTTAATATTTTATCAGAACACTTAAAAGCAATGAATAACATTTATTTTTCTTTTTTATCAGTTATAAAATGATTATTTAATGCCATATCATATAAAATGTTGCAATGTCTGCTAAATAGTCTTCAAAAATGTCTTCCACACTATCTTACATATATTTTGAGAACGTTGCTTTTGAAATATTGCTTTGGGACAAAAGTCCTAGTCTATTTTTAGAAAATATTGTGAATATCCCACTTACCTTAATAATAAGATTTAGTTGTTTTGAGTTTTTTCCCATAGTACCAGTGACTGAAATAAAGCTGAAAGATTATCTGCTTTCCATGTTCAATCTTTATTAAATACACAATATATTGATTGTCAGCTAGCTACAATAAAGCAAGACAAAAAGAAAATGCTGAGGTGATCAAGAAGCCTACTGATACTTTTATACACACACACACACACACACACTTCTGTTATTGAGAACTAGTGTAACTCTATTTTCAACATAGACAATTTTGGAAATAATTGAGAATTACAAAAAGAAAAAAAAAGAAATGTTAAAAACCCAACACCAGTTCACATATTTTTATTACATTTAGAGACATTTAAAGACTTTATTACCAAAATGTATACTTCACTATAATGCTGACTTTCTATGGAAACTTTTATACTAAAAGTGCTGACAAAATCAACATTTCATATTATTGAAAAAATATAATATA